>NC_058375.1:85174318-85477348 GCF_018350175.1 Felis catus | reverse complement strand
TTATGTATACACGAGCAAATACTGCTTTGGACAACAAGGGTTTATAACTTCAAATAGGTTATAGAGAAGGTCTACTTATGGAATTTTGAATCTATGATAGCACTGAATATAATTTGCACTATTACTTTAGGCACCCCGAAGAAAAATCTGCTGCCGATTTAAAATATGACATGTGATGGATTTTAAGGTGCATTCTGATTTCAGAGATGTTAAAATGTGAGAAAAAGAAGTTATCTTAGAAACAATAAAATGTGGTATTTTAACCATTTGGTATGTGGCCATAATCCTACTGACTTTGCAAGTTTTCAGTATAGCAGAGCTATAGCCCATTTGTTTCTAAGTTACGTGAATTTAACTACATGTGCTAGAAAAAAACCAAAGGAGAATTAATAGTGCTAGCAATTCTATTCAATATTCTTATGAATCTGTATGCAACAGGATAGTGTAATAGTTAAAACCATAGGTCAGTAGGATTGCCTAGGATTGATCTATCAACTTCTAACTCAATGACCTGTGGTAGGCTCATTGCCTCATCTAAAAGATGAGATTATGTCTCACCTCCTAAGGCTTGTAAGAATTAAGTGAGCTAATATTAAAAGTACATTTAAAAAACTGCTTGGCATGTCGTGGGCCATATAGTAAATGCTAACTGTTCACTGTTATTAACAATTCTTTTTTCAATTTCAGTTCTGAATGCCTCCCAGTATACCCATGAAATGACTGAATTTCATGGGAAAGCTAAGAGACTTCAATATTTTTTGAAAAACTGTGCATTATTCTTCCTTATTTGCTGACTCTAAAATACAACCTCCATGAAAAGGCAAGACTCTACGTTGACTCCCCAAAGCCTAACCATAGAGTTGGGGGAAAAAAGCACTTTTATTATTTGGGTTTAGAAACTGGGTTTCTCAACCTTGGTGCTACTGACATGTTGGGCTGGGTAATTCTGTTTTGTGGGGGGCTGTCCTCCGCATCATAGGATATTTCGCAGCATCTTTGGCTTTATCTATTAGGTGCCAGGAACACTCTCCTCAGTTGTGACAACCAAAATGTTGCAAACATTGCCAAGGGTCTGCTGGGGGGCAAAATCACCTTCAGTTAAGAAGCAGTGGGTAAGAAAACAACAACAAACAGTGGGTAAAAATGTGTACAAGTGGTCTCAACTACATATGATACTTAAGACATAAAAGATGGAAACATACACCCCATTATATCATAAATCACAGATTCAGTAGGATGCCACATTGAAAACCAAATCGTGTCATGCAAAGTGTTTTCACTTATCTTGCAATTTTTCTTCAAGGGACCAATAACAACCTTCCTTCCTCTCCAGGAATACCAATCAGCTTGTAAGGATCTAGTCATATTCTACTACTGTCACCAACTGCTTTCATCTTCCAGATGTCTCATTAAGGTGAAGTGGAAGGTTTCAGAGTGAGAACAAAACTTTCTTCTATCAGAAATCCCATTTTTTGATCAAGGGATGTTTATCTCATATTTAAATATGTAAGTGGACTGGGCAGTTTAAATACGTGTTCAAGGGTCAACTGTATATCGTTTGACAGTACAATTATATGTATAACTGTATTATCAAACAAAATTGCACCCTTCCTGTTACCGATTTGAAAAAGAGCCAATTCTTACATGATTTAAAATTTTTCCTTACCCCTTTCAGCAGTTATGTTACTTTCAAAAGATTGTACTCTAAGTAAATATTTCTTACGTTTTTATTTTAATCACTCGGTGCTCATTAGAAGTGCACTCCTTAATCCCCATCACCTATTTCACCCATCTCCTCTTTGGTAACCATCAGTTTGTTTTCAACAATTAAAGACTCGTATGTATAAATAAATTTTTTTCAAAAGTTTCTCAACCGCATTCACAAAGAAGTGATTATCACTCACAAAACAATCAGAACACAATTAGTGAAACCTTGGGATCTTTGACCACTATTCTTTCTAAACTACCTTTACCCCTCAGGAAAGGGGAGAGTGGGCGGAGTGTAAGAGACGGTGGTCTGGAGTAAAATTAAGATCTAGTATTGCCAAGAGTTAGGATCAAAATGAACGGGTTACTACTGGCGCTGCTCTACTTAGTACAAGAAACCACTGCACTTCACTAAGATTCATCATCGCTCCCTAGGGAGAGCAGGACTGCGCTTAGTACAGGAAAATCTAGAATATCCAGGGTGACAGCAGAAATCTGTCAGAGGCGAGGGGCCGGACCAAGAAACTTATTTCCAACTCTCGAGAGGGTAGGGTAATACCAGACCTCCGCGGCTCCAGCGTGTTCCCCACAGAACCTTTTCCCCGCTGCCACCACCATCCTGCAGAACCGCTTCTTCTTTTCTACGTAGTAACTGCATCGACCCTCAGCTGGAAAGTCAGTCGTGTGGGGGGTCGACGCAGAAGCCGCCATAATTCAGGGTTCGTTTGGGATGGCAAACATTAGGCGAAGAGAGGAAAAGTTCTCCGCTTCCCTTGGGTCCTCTTCCCTTAACAAATATGGCCACCGCGAGTCCCGCCACGCAGGCTAATACCCGGAACTGCCGACCGTCTCCTGCAAAACCGGAAAAAACTGATGGTGGCTGACGAGGTCCAAATCTCCTGCACCTTCCCTCGGTTTCTGTTATCCCCGCCTCCTCAGCGGAAGCCGAGCGCCAAACTCAAATTTTAGCAGGACCCGGACGCCTTTCGGCTAGTTCCGCGGGCCGGGCCTGCTGGACTTTTCCGCTCACTGGCACGGGCAGCGGTCCAACATGAGCCAGGTTCTGTTCCAGGAACTAGTCCCGCTGCAGGTGAAATGCAAAGACTGCGAGGAGAGGTGAGGTTCCGCGTTACCCTGTGCCCGCGGGTGGCGGTTGGGGTCGGGCCAAAGCGGGGGGGGGGGGGGGGAATGGCGGCTCTGGCCAGGGAGCACCCAGTTGCAATTGGGTGAGCGGCGGGAGTCTCAGGACGCGGAGAGAACCGCAGCTGGAACCCAGTGTTACTTCTCTCACCAAGTTGGCCGTTGCTGGCGGCGCAGAAGGGAGGTATAGAGGAAATAGGAACCTGACCCGCATCGAGTTAATTAAAAAAAAAAAAAAAAAACTTAGGTCTGAACCGAATCGTGGAAAATTATAGCCCTACTCTCTCTTTTTGAGACAGAAAGTTAATTTTATCCGGAGAAGTGAAGTAATTTACACATAATTTACCCAAGGGCTCATAACAAACAAGTTCACGGCACGGCCGGCTCTAGAACTCAGGGCTTCGCTTCCAGCCCTTTTTTCCGCTCTCCTTTGAATCATATGGGAAGTAAATTTAAGCTGCAGCTTAAAAAGGTTTTTATGGTGTATTGTCTTTTCTTCACATTAGTTACTAAAAATAAGTTACATTTAGTCGCCTGAAAACAGGAGGGGAAAATTATAAATTTCATTTATTCATTCAACGAATACTGCTTATTGGCAAAACACCTTGCTGCGTAGTGGGGCCGTAGTGGCCAGGAAGAACATTCCTTGTTTTCCTGGAGCTTGAAGTCCAGTCGGGGAGGAAATAAAAGCCAGTCTCGCAGATAAATGCAAAATTAAAACTTTGACAAAGGAAGTGGTGCTGTTAGGACTTACCAGATTTGATTAGAAGTCAAGACATTTCAGTTTTGTCTCTGTTCCACAACCCATTAGTTGACTCTTCTCTGAACCTTGTTTCCTCATTTGTGAAACTGACATAGGTGCCTATGCTGAGGAAATGAAAGTGTATGTGAAAACTAAAGAGTGTGGAAATGGGAGGTTTTAAAAACGAAGACATTGTGGGGCATCTGGGTGGCCTCTGTCTCTCAGAAATATTAAAAAAAACAAAATACACGGTCAACCTTTTCTCTTGTTTAGAAACCTTTGATATATTCTTATCACCTGTAGCAGGGGTTAGCAGACTAGAGCCCATGGGCCAGGTGGCCTTCTTACCTGTTTTTGTAAATAAAGTTTTATTGGAACACAGCCATTCTCATTTAAGAATTGTCTGCGGGCGCCTAGGTGGTGTAGTTGGTTGAATGTCTGACTTGGGCTTAGGTCATGATCTCACAGTTCATGGATTAGAGCCACGTGTCAGGCTCTGTGCTGACAACTCAGAGCCTGGAGCCTGCTTCGGATTCTTCACATGTCTCCCTGTCTATCTGCCCCTTCTCCCCTCATGCTTGCTCTCTCTCTCTCTCTCTTTTGAATAAACATTAAAAAATTAAAAAAAAAAAAAAGAATTGTATGGCTGCTTTTTTTCTTTAAAAAAATTTTTTTTTAAATTTAAAAAAAAAATTTTTTTTTTCAACGTTTATTTATTTTTGGGACAGAGAGAGACAGAGCATGAACGGGGGAGGGGCAGAGAGAGAGGGAGACACAGAATCGGAAACAGGCTCCAGGCTCTGAGCCATCAGCCCAGAGCCCGACGCGGGGCTCGAACTCACAGACCGTGAGATCCTGACCTGGCTGAAGTCGGACGCTTAACCGACTGCGCCACCCAGGCGCCCCTAAAAAAATTTTTTTTAACGTTTATTTTTTTTTAATTTTTTTTTTTGACGTTTATTTATTTTTGAGACAGAGAGAGACAGAGCATGAACAGGGGAGGGTCAGAGAGAGGGAGACACAGAATCTGAAACAGGCTCCAGGGTCTGAGCGGTCGGCACAGAGCCGGACGTGGGGCTCGAACTCACGGACCGTGAGATGGTGACCTGAGCCGAAGTCGGACGCTTAGCCGACCGAGCCACCCAGGCGCCCCCTACTTTATTTATTTTTGAGACAGAGAGAGACAGAGCATGAACGGGGAGGGTCAGAGAGAGGGAGACACAGAATCCGAAGCAGGCTCCAGGCTCTGAGCTGTCAGCACAGAGCCCGACGCGGGGCTCGAACTCACGGACCGCGAGATCATGACCTGAGCCGAAGTTGGCTGCCTAACCGACTGAGCCACCCAGGCGCCCCTGTATGGCTGCTTTTGTGCCATCAGGGCAGATATAAATAATTGTGACAGAGACCTTATGACCCACAAAGCCTAAAGTATTTACTGTCTGGCTCTTTACAGAAAATGTGCTGATCCCTGACCTATAGGGAAAACAATCCAGATTTTAGTTAAATATTCAGGGTCAGTTCAGCTCAACAAATATTTATGAATACTATGTACTAGGAATTGTACTACATGATGAGACTGTCAAGCTTTCTTCCTCTTCACTCTCCTGTCTCCCAACACTAGCAACAAAAACAGTTTTCATGTCAGGCCTCAGGGAACTTACACTTTAATAGGGGAAACAAAAAGATCTTTGGAGAAGCAGAATAGCACAGGGTAAGAGTTCAGGCTCTGGAGCCACATTTTCTGGGTTTAAATTCCACTTCTGCCACTCGTTGACTGTTTGATTTTGTACAGTCGTTTTCTCTGTGTCTCATCTTTTTTTGTTTTTTATTTATTTTTGAGAGAAAGTGAGAGCAGGGGAGGGGCAGACAGAGAAGGGGACAGAGGATCCAAAACACGCTTCCCACTGTCAGCACAAAGCCCAATGTGGGGCTCAAACCCACAAACTGTGAGATCATGACCTGAGCTGAAGTTGGACACTCAACCGACTGAACCACCCAGGTGCCCCCTCTGTTTCACCTTTAAGTTGATGATGAGAAAATTGTTGATGATGAAAGTACCTGCCTCATGGGATTATTATGAGCATGAAATGAGTTAATACAAAGGGCTTAGAACAGTGCTTGGAACATAATCAACATTCAGCAAATGTTAGTTATTATTATTATTTTTAAATGTTTGTTTAGTTATTTTGAGAGAGAGCGCAAGCGAGTGGGGGAGGAGCAGAGAGAGAATCCCAAGCAGATTCTCACTGTCAACACAGCCCGACACAGGGCTCCATTCCACAAGCCATGAGATCATGACCTGAGCTGAAATCAAGACTTGGACACTTAACCGACTGAGCCAGCCAGGCACCCCAAACAGTAGTTCTTGTTTTTCCTAGGAATATCATTTTTATTTATTTACCTGTAATTTATTTTTTTGAATTTACATCTAAGTTAACATATAGTATAATCATTTCAGGAGTAGAATTTAGTGATCTATCACTTATATATAACACCCAGTGTTAATCCCAACAAGTGTCCTCCTTAATGTCCCTTGCCTAGTTAGCCCATCCCCCCCACCCCAAACACCTCCAGCAACCCTCAGTTTGTTTTCTGTATGTAAGAGTCTCTTATGGTTTGTCCTTCTGTTTTTATATTATTTTTGCTTCCCTTATGTTCATCTGTTTTGTATCTTAAATTCCACATATGAGTGAAGTCATATGATACTTTTTCTCTGACTGATTTTGCTTAGCATAATACACGCTAGTTTCCATCCACATTGCTTCAAATGGCAAGATTTCATTCTTTTTGATCGAGTAATATTCCATTGTGTGTGTGTGTGTATGTGTGTATGTATACACCACATCTTCTTTATCCATTCATCAGTTGATGGACATTTGGGCTCTTTCCATACTTTGGCTATGGTTGATAGTGCTGCTATAAACATGGGGGTGCATGTGTCCCTTCGAAACAGCACACCTGTATCCCTTGGATAAATGCCTAGTAGTGCAGTTGCTGGGTCATAGGGTAGTTCTATTTTTAATTTTTTGAGGAACCTCCATACTGTTTTCCAGAGTGGCTGCACCAGTTTGCATTCCCACCAGCAGTGCAAAAGGGTTCCTCTTTTTCCGTATCCTAGCCAACATCCGTTATCGCATGAGTTGTTAATGTTAGCTACTCTGACAGGTGCGAGGTGGTATCACATTGTGGTTTTGATTTGTATTTCCCTGATAATGAATGATGTTGAGCATTTTTTCGTGTGTCTGTTAGCCATCTGGATGTCTTCTTGGGAAAAATGTCTATTCATGTCTTCTGCCCATTCTTCACTGGATTGTTTGTTTTTTGGGTGCTGAGTTTGGTAAGTTCTTTATAGATTTTGTATACTAACTCTATCTGATATGTCATTGCAAATATCTTCTCCCATTCTGTCATTGGTTGCCTTTTAGTTTTGCTGATTGTTTCCTTCCCTCTGCAGAAGATTTTTATCTTGATGAGGCCCTGGTAGTTCATTGTTGCTTTTTGTTTCCCTTGCTTCCAGAGACATGTCGAGTAAGAGTTGCTGTGGCCAAGGTCAAAGAGGTTGTTGCTTGTTTTCTTTAGGATTTTGATGGCTTTCTGTCTTATGTTTAGGTCTTTCATTCATTTTGAGTTTATTTTTGTATATGGTGTAAGAAAGTGGTCCGGGTTCATTTTTCATGCATTTTTCATGCATTTTCATTTTTCATTTTCATTTTCATTTTTCAAGCATGTTGTCCAGTTTTCCCAACACCATTGGCTGAAGAGACCGTCTTTTTTCCATTGGATATTCTTTCCTGCTTTGTCAAAGATTAGTTGGCCATACATTTGTGGGTCCATTTCTGGATTCTCTATTCTGTTCCATTGATCTGTGTGTCTGGTTTTGTGCCAGTACCATACTGTCTTGATGATTACAGCTTTGTAATACAGCTTGAAGTCCCGAATTGTGATGCCTCCAGCTTTGGTTTTCTTTTTCAGGATTGCTTTGGCTATTCTGGCTCTTTCCTGGTTCCATACAAATTTTAGGATTGCTTGCTCTAGCCCTGTGAAGAATGCTGGTGTTGGGGGGGCATGGGTAGCTCAGTTGGTTAAACGTCTGACTTCCGCTCAGGTCACGATCTCATGGTTCACTAGGTTGAGACCCACGTCAGGCTCTGTGCTGACAGCTTGGAGCCTGGAAACTGCTTCAAATTCTGTGTCTCCCTCTCTCTCTGCCTGCCCCTTTCCCACTCATGCTCTGTGTCTATCTCTCTCTCTCAAAAATAAATAAAAACATTAACAAAATTTTAAAAAAAGAATGCTGGTGCTATATTGATAGGATTTGCCCAAACATTAGTTATTATTAAAGTGTGATTAATACATGAAGTGACATCAATGTTCTGAAGTCATAGAGAAGGAGAAACTTCAGTGAAAGATAGTGATAATGCTCAGAGAACTCTGGAGGAAAGTAATGCAAAATTTTGAAGCCCATGGTTTGACACCTGCTTTTTCATTTTTGTTTTGTAACTTCTTGTGCCTGTATACTAGTCATACAAGACTATTTGTTATCCCTTGATTGTGCCTGATAATCTCAATACCATACCTTTATTCATGCTATTCTCCCTGCCCCAGCTGCTTTTTCTTTCATAGCCTTCAAAGTCTGTCTTAAATCCCTTCACTATAAGGAATTTTTCAGTTGCCTAGGTTGAGATTAATTGCCTTTATTCATTTATCAGATAGCATAGTGCAGGTGTAATGTCTGAGTTCTAATTTGGTCACCTCTGCAAGGTGACCTTAGCCACGTTTGTAACTTGTGCACCTCAGTTCTTCCTAAGACAGACATAATATTTACTTAATAAGATTATTGTTATGTAAGATACATGTAAAGCATGGGTAGTCAGTAAGTGTTAGTAACCCTTCCCTTCCTTCTCTTGAAGCACTTAAATCAAGCAAATCTGAATAGAGTCATTTAATCTGATCTCAATTTGAGGACATGGACCGTGTTTATTTCTGTTTGTATTCCTAGTACCCGTCATACTACCTGGCTTAGAGCAGCTTTTATATGTCTGAATTGAGAGTTTAAGGTCACTGCTCCTAGGTGGCAAAGGTGGGCTAGAATCCAATTCTACTAATATGACATCTAACTTGTAGGGAGGATGTTATGTGAATTTATGTATTGTTCAGAGTATGACATTTGTTTTGGGAAATAGTATTTTTTATGAGTTTTTATTGATGTGTTTTATATTGTTCCCATAACAACCATTATAATGGAGAAAATATGATTTGTGATTTCAAGTACTATATTTTCTGAAAGCTCAGACTTTTCTACAACATATTTTGGGGTTGGGGGAAGAACTTTATTCTGTGGGCCTTTCCTCCTCCCTTTTCCCCCCAAAGCTAATGCAATATAGACATTTGTAATATATGCAACAGTATCATTAATAAGCTTATAAAATTATATTAATGTGATTCTTCCAGTATTATCTAAAGAATACTTTATTGACTTTTTTTTTAACAAATTTATCAAGTATGATAGGACCTTTTTTTTAAGGTTTTCTTTCCTTTTTTTTTTTTTTTTTTTTTTTAAAGTTTGTTTATTCTGAGAAAGACAGAGATGGCACCAGTGGGGGAGGGACAGAGAGAGGAAGAAAGAGAGAATCCCAAGCAGGCTTCACATTGTCAGCCCAGAGCCCACTGCAGGGCTTGAACTCATGAACTGCAAGACCATGACCTGAGCTGAAACCAAGAGTAGGACACTTAACTAACTGCCTGAGCCACCCAGGTGCCCCCGCCGCCGCCTTTTTTAAGAGAGCGCAAGCAAGGGAGAGGGGCAGAAGGAGAGAGAAAAGATCTTTTTAAAAAAAAATTTTTTTTTTAATGTTTTTATTTATTTTTGAGATAGAGACAGAGCATGAGCAGGGGAGGGGCAGAGAGAGAGAGAGAGGGAGACACAGAATCCAAAGCAGGCTCCAGCCTCTGAGCTGTCAGCACAGAGCCCCATGCAGGGCTTGAACTCACAGACTGTGAGATCATGACCTGAGCTGACGTCAGACGCTTAACCGACTGAGCCACCCAGGCGCCCCTGAAGGAGAGAGAAAAAATCTTCAGCAGGCTCCCTGCTCAGCACAGACCCCTGATGTGGGGCTCGATCCTATGACCCTGGGATCATGACCTGAACCGAAATCAAGAGCTGGATGCTCAACCAACTGAGCCACCCAGTTGCCCCCATAGGAATTTAGAAAGTGTACATCACCATAAAAAGTTATCTACTGCAGTATCATACCCTCTATGGCAGCATGTTTTAGAAAAAAACTTCAGAAGGCAAAAACCAAACATAATGACATTGTAGATCTGAAAAGGCCCTCACAAACCTAACTCTGTTCACTTCCCTTACAAATTAGGAAATTGAAAGGTTTTTTTTTTTTTTCCTAAGAACTTAATTTGCAGAATTGGAGTAGAAATCTAATCTGTTTCACATATAATACACTAGATATTAGAAAAATAGAAACAAAACGTTCTCTTGTTTTAAAAATACAGTAAAACCTTGGTTTGTGAGCATAATTCGTTCTGGAAACATGCTTATAATCCAAAGCACTTGCATATCAAGGCAAATTTCCCCACAGGAAATAATGGAAATTCAGATGATTCGGTCCAAAACCCAAAAAATATTCATATAAAGATGATTATGAGGGGCGCCTGAGTGGCTCAGTTGGTAAGCATCTGACTCGACTTCAGCTCAGGTCATGGTCTTATAGGTTGGTAAGTTTGAGCCCTGAGTCAGGCTCTGCATTGGCAGTGCGGAGAGCCTGCTTGGGATTCTCTCTCTCTCCCTCTCTCTCTGCCCCCCCCCCCCCGAAATAAATAAATAAACTTTAAAAAATGATTACAATACTGTAATATAATACAAAATAATAAAATACAAAACTTAAAGAAAAATAAATTAACCTGCACTTACCTTCGAACCTGCACTTCATGGCTGGTGTGAGGGAAACAAGAGAGGAGGATTATTGTGTAGGACAGCTTTGACTATTATTAACGGAATCACTGGTATCTGTTGGTTCAATGGAAACTTTTTCTTTTCGTGCAACTTTAACAAGGAACCTACCCAATGACACTTGCTTTTGCCTCCTTTTGAGGATTTCGGGGAAATGTGACATTGCATTGTCGCTAAACAGATTCATTACTCGCACTACTACAGCCTTATTCGAGTGGTGCTTTTCTACAAAATTTTGTACTGTTTTCCACATTTTACACATCTCCCTAATCTCATTTGAAATGAAGGTTTTCTCTGCCTTTTTCTCTTCCTTTGCAGACGAGATGCTGATGTAGACTTATAAAATCTTGAGATTTGGGTCACTCACGTACAATTTCCTTCTTAACTTCACCATAATCATCTTCTTCTTACTGCCTTTCTTTTCAGTCTTTTTCTGCATGGGAGCCATTGTGTACGCTTGCATGGATGTTGACTATAGTACAGTATTAATAAACTTTTGTCATATACTGTATTTGATGTAACTGGCAATAAAGCAGAAGAGGAAAGGGTCTCTTTCTGCAGGAAGCCTGACCTAGAATGAAGCAAAGCATTCCTAAGCTTACTCTTATATGGAAAAGCAGGGGACTGTCCATAGGTGCTTTGAAGTGACAAAAAATACACTAGTGCCAGTTGTGGGCACCTTTCAACATTCTGAAAAATCATTGATTTCTGCCAAACACTGTGGCCCGAGACAGCATCTGAGCATGGGAAAGGACCACTAGCAATCCCACAAAGAAAGAGAAGAATCATTGGCTCACTTGTGATCATGGGACATTCAATGTCACATACTACTTGTATTGCAAGATATCATTTGTTTATGAAGTTAAAATTTATTAGAAATGCTTGCTGTCATACAGAACACATGCAGAACAAGTTACTCGCAGTTTAAGGTTTCACTGTTAGTTCTTCCTATCTGTGCCATTGCTGCTCATTCCTATTCAGATAACAGAAGTTATGGTAAACTTACTATATGGTAACCTCACCATACTAAGATTAGGCAACCAATCATGTTCAATAGGAAACTTAACTAAAATGAAATTTTTGAAGGCAATATAAAAATTGTAAGTTAGAGCATAAAAAAAATCTGAACAATTGATTTAGCCTTGGTCAACTATTACCACGTTTTTCCATCAACACTCAGTTGCTAGGTCTATCTATACTTTCTACTTCTGTAGTAGATAAGTAGCAGAATGTGGGAAAAATTTAAAACACATCTTTAAAAAAATTTTTTTAATGTTTTTATTTATTTTTGAGAGAGCATGAGTGAGGTAGGGGCAGAGAGAGAGGGAGACACAGAATCTGAAGCAGGCTCCAGGCTCTGAGCCATCAGCACAGAGCCTGAAGAGGGGCTTGAACTCATAAACCTCAAGATCACGACCTGAGCCGAAGTTGAGCACTTAACTGACTGAGTCACCCAGGTGCCCCTAAAACACATTTTTAGAAGAGTAGCTTAAAATGGAATAAATTCTATTTTTACTTTTACTTTTGTTTCCTGCACATCAGGTAAAAGCCATTGTTATTTAATTCTAGCAGGATAAAGAACACTTGTGCAGAGATGTTTTTTCACCAATTTTCCCTTTATTTCCTCAATTAAGCATTTTGGCTCAGTTTGATTAATGGTTATGAGCACCTTTATTTATATGCCTCTGTCTGATATTGAATTCTCTAAGATGGAGTAGATACTGTGGAAAGTTATGATCTCTTTAGAAAAAGTTTAGGGACACTTGGGTGGCTCAGTCAGTTATGGATCCGACCTCCTCTCAGGTCATGATCTCACTGTTTGTGAGTTCGAGTCCCGCATCAGGCTCTGTGCTGACAGCTCAGAGCCTGGAGCCTGCTTCAGATTCTGTGTTTCCCTCTCCCTCTGTCTCTCCCCTGCTCGCGTTCTGTCTCTCTTTCTCTCTCAAAAGTAACCATTAAAAAAAATTTTTTTTTTAACGTTTTAAAATAAAGTTTAGAGTTACTCTGCCTCTGGGTTAAGGTCGACAATAAAATTGTTGACAGTACTTCTGTGGATATATTGAATATTGAGCAGATGTAGTTGGTGGATTTTGTATATGCATAAGAGAAGGAATATGTTATTCTATTTCCTTGATTGTAAACATGCCATGTATTCTAATGCTGCTTCACATTTTTAGTTTTTCAAATGGAATCTCCCATAAATCAATTTGATCAATTGGTGATTTTTTTAAATGTGAAGTTGTTAACAAATTGATAGTTTGTCTGGCTTTCAGTAGATGCTATTTTAGAATCAGGGCAGTGAGGTTATATCTCAGTCTAGTAATGGGAATTTCACATCATTTATTTCATTTAATTCTCACAACAACTCCATTTGACAGGAGAGAAAAATATAGATAGTTCCCGGTTAAAAACCTGATTACTTATTAGTGGAAGAACAAGAACTTAAAACTTTAAATCCAGTGTGCTTTCCAAATAACTGTTTTTAACTTAGGGAGCACCTGTGAAAGATCTTGCAACTTAATACAGAAAACTTTAGCTAATACAAATGACAGTGGTAACTCATTCCATGCAAATGTTTCTGACAGTTGGGTATATCTTTTCATACAGGAGAGTAAGTGTTAGAGTGAGCATTGAACTACAATCAGTTTCTAATCCAGTTCACAGAAAGGTTGGTATTAATTTCTTTTGAAACACATTTTTTCTTTTTTTAAAAATATAATTTCTGTACATTATAATTATTTTTGTTCTTTAAGAATATGAGGTCTTTTGTTACACTCACCTTGCCTTTTAGTTTTGGGCCCATTTGTAACTTGCAAATCTGGGGTGATAGAATCTACAAAGACAGTGATTGAGAGATTATTATACCATATGTTTCTGAAGCATACAGGAAGAATTGGGGGTTGGGAGAATTGGGGGTTAAGTTTTACCAATGCACTTATAAGTTGCTAGAATATATATTTTGCTACCCTGTAGAATTGGCATTTCATGGTGTAAATGTGAGAATAGAATGAATTGAAGCACTGCAGGGATACAGTTTTTTGAATCTTTGCCTTTTGAAGGGAGGCATTTAGAGCATCAGTCCTATGTGATCTTCAAAAGTCTGAGTCATTAACAGTGATATGGATACAGAATAGATGACTAAGAAATACAGCATCTATTTTCTTTGTGTCAGAGCTTTCCTTACACATGAAGATTCAAGGACCTTGTAGTATTAGTAGTAGTAGTAGTTTCAGTTTTTAATAGCATTTTGGGTGGAGGACGTACCTAAGTAGAAGCTGCTTTAAGAACAGGACCTTCTGAGGCAGAGCAAATACCTAGATTGCGAATTTTCTGGGGCAGAGATGATATATTTCTTACATGTTAATTCCTTAGACCTGCTGTACCTCTTCATTTCCTAACTGCTCATAAGTGGTTTAGATTTTTCTAGAACTCTACCCTAACAGTTCCTCAGTCGACACGAGTAGATTCTATTTCGAAGTGAGAGCTTATTCTTTTTTTTTTTTAATTTTTTTTTCAACGTTTATTTATTTTTGAGACAGAGAGAGACAGAGCATGAACGGGGGAGGGGCAGAGAGAGAGGGAGACACAGAATCGGAAACATGCTCCAGGCTCTGAGCCATCAGCCCAGAGCCTGACGCGGGGCTCGAACTCCCGGACCGCGAGATCGTGACCTGGCTGAAGTCGGACGCTTAACCGACTGCGCCACCCAGGCGCCCCGTGAGAGCTTATTCTTAACCTCACTTCTTTATTAGGCCTCCATCATCTTGTTGCCATGCCTGTTTTCCTTACTACATTATTCACTGAAGTATGTAATTTCTGTGTACTTCTGTATCCATTTTTGCTACTGTGGTGCTCCACCACACTGTAAATTTACATAGAAAGTGGTCTTTATGAAAGACATTCACTTCATTTGAAACTGAAAACAGATGGGCTTCCACGTCCACCGCCACCTGGAGTAGGAATAGGCCCTCAGAATGAAGCCTTGGCAACTTGTTACTTGATACCCCTGCCCTCTGCCTGAGAGACGAATGCTCCTTTTCTAGGATAGATCGTTGGCTTGTCGTTTCAGCTGATGTGTTGCCACTTTGGAAGTATCAATTAACTTGGGAAAAACTGAAAATATAATTGAATATGATATGGTCAGTGGTTGAGTGTTTTTGTCATGGTATATAGTACAGCAAGGACTGGGTCTCAATTTTCCTAAGAGGATGATAGTCCTTAACTTCAATTCTGGCATTTAATTAGTTTTTATAGACCCCCACAAGGATCCCATGGAGCAGAATATCTACCCCTGTTTAAGAATCTTAAGTCTTTTAAAGACTGATGAAAAACCCAGCAGCACCAAAAAACAAAGTCATCTGAAGTATAATGGTGACACATTGTTGTTACTGGATAATTTTACTTCTAAGAAGGAAGGAATTAGGCTAAAAGCCAGATCTATTGAAAACATTAAAAAATAACAATCTTTCTTTTAGGATTTAGTTATCCGTCTGACTGATGATACCGATCCATTTTTTCTGTATAACCTTGTTATATCTGAGGAAGATTTTCAGAGGTAATTAAATTTGTTTTTCTGTTTTTTTTTTTTTTTAACCTTTTATTTACTTTTGAGAGAGAGAACGCGGGCTCGCTTGTGCGAGTGGGGGAGGGGCAGAGAGCGAGGGAGACAGAATCCGAAGCCGGCTCCAGGCTTTGCGCTGTCAGTCAGCACAGAGCAGGACACAGGGCTCAAATCCATGAACTGTGAGATCATGACCTGAGCCAAAGTCAGACGCTCAACCGACTGAGCCACCCGGGCGCCCCAGGATGTTTTTGAAAGTAAATATTTCATATCTTATCAGAGTTCTGCTTAAAACAGCCCAGAGTTTTGGAGCTTTAGCTAAGTATATTGACCTTTTCCTTCCCATTGAATGAATTCTATAAAAATCAAAGTTCCCTAGCTCAGTTTTTGATTATAATGCATGTTCAGTAAATAAAAAAAAGACTATTTCAGGGTTTTAATTACAATTAAAAATAGTAATTAAATTTTTAAAATTCTCTTTTCTTCTGTATAGTTTAAAATTCCAACAAGGCCTTCTGGTAGACTTCTTAGCTTTCCCACAAAAATTTATAGATCTTCTTCAGCAGTGTACTCAAGAACATGCCAAAGAAATTCCAAGGTAAGTCTCATGAGAGCTCTATATCATTAAAATTCTCTCAAGGCAAACTCTTCTTTGTAAGCCAAATTGATGGCAAAATATTTTCTATGTGTTAAAAGTATCTCTGTCTATTTTTAAAACTGGGTTTAGGGCTCTATTAAATATCAACTTTTAAGGAATCATGGTTAAAATCAGAAATATTTACCCCTTAATTTTCATGTCTTGACAGAGCCATTAAAATTATCTGAAATATTTAACATCATCAAGTATGTGTTTTTATAATGAACTTGGAAAAGGAGAATAAGATTTTGGTTTGTGTATATTCATATATACATATGGATACATGCATATATATTCATATATTCATATACACATATGAAAATGTGTATATTCGTGTGATGCTAAAGCCTGATCCTTTCATTGTAAAATTCACCAACCTTTTATCTATTGGTGTTATCAGTTGATGATTGTTTGAATCAATTATTTTATTAGGAACTACAAAGTTATGCATTTCTAATTCTGCCATTCTTTTTATACTTACTAGGTATAATTTTTTTATAAAGAACTTTTCTTCATCTGTTTGGGCTATTTGATTACTCTGAAAATTCATATAGAAAAGGATAAATACTAAATTCTTTTAAATTGTCAATTTTTAGAGTAAAGAGTTGTTATTCTAGTTACTACGTGCTTTCAATGGGTTTTGTTTTTATATTTTCATCTTTCATAATGAACTGGACATTTGCATATTCACTGTTTCAGTGAATTCTTTTTCTATTTCTTGCCCAATTTTTCCATTTTACTATTTACATCAGTTTATCCACTTTAACCATTGGGAGTCCTTTCATGTTGGCCCCTGTGATTTCTATATGCCCCCTTTCCTGACACTTCTAATCATTTCTGATGCGCTGGAGCTTATGATTCAATGGGAAAGTTTCACTGTCTCATAAGTATTGTTGTATTGTGACACTTTTCTTTTCAAAGGTTTTTGCTGCAGTTAGTTTCTCCAGCACCTATTTTGGATAACTCACCTGCCTTTTTAAATGTGGTAGAGACAAATCCTTTTAAGCATCTTACACACCTTTCACTAAAACTTTTACCTGGAAATGATGTGGAAATAAAGAAGTTTTTAGCCAGCTGTTTGAAAAGTAGCAAGGTAAGATTTAAATTTATTTTTTAAAAAATAAATACCAAAAGTCTCTGATAAATCACTGAAAAGCTATATTGCTATTAGTTTTTGTTTTCAGAGTGAAGTGTTTTTAAAGATGTCTAGTAAATTTTTGTAATATGTAAGGGATTTATTTTTATTTTATTGGTTGTTTATTTGTTATTTTTAGTCAAGATATAGTGAGGTTAGAACTGGACTAAAAATTGAAAAACTAGGTGCCATCATTTTTATTAATTTTATGTAATCTGAGGTAGTTCACTTAAGGTGTTGATGGTTTTATCAATTTGTAGATAAGTATGGAGATATCTACTACACTATTGCACTTATCTCAAATGAGGAAAGATGTGTGAAAGTGGTTTGAGAATTACAAAGTGCTCTTTAACTTTGTAAGGTATATGTAGCAAAGAAGCAACATTGGGATGCCTCTTAATAGTTGTCACAAAGTCTTTAGTCAAATGCTATAGATTAGTGCATCTCAAACTTTGGTGGTACACAAATCCTCTAGGCATCTTGCTCAGAGTGAGTCAGAAGGTTTGAGGTGGAACCTAAAATTCTGTATTTTTAACAAACTCCCAGGGTGATGCTGACACTATATTTTGCTATACTTTGAGTAGCACAGCTATAGATGATTAAATTGTAAACTGCTTAATTTTACTATTTTTATAAATAGGAAGAAAAATTATCATTGATGCAATCACTAGATGATGTTACTAGGCAACTGAAATTCACACAAAAGGTAATTCAGATTTCATTTTGTCTTTGTTTGTCATCCAAACATTGGCTCTGAATTGCTTCTTGAATCCTGTCCAGGCTTTTGTGTATTAATTTTTAAAAGTATGTTACTTTTGGATTCCTTCTCCTTTTTGACATCCTTCCCCTACCAGTAAATTGTCTTAATCTGATGCTTTCTCTGATGTTTGATTCCATACAAACATTTCTGTTAACTTCAGTATATGACACATTCCTTCCAAGTCTTCATTAAATAATATGTAGTACCTGTCACATGTTACTTCTTCACTCTTTTATTCACCTCATTCCTCCTGTCGAAAATAACTTTTCAGTTCACATCTTCTAAACCTCTTTTCCATACTTGTGTTATGAATTATTTTGATAGGCTTACCATCATTTTAGTCATAGCTACAATCTTTTTGCCCATACTCCTTGAAACTGAGGACCAGAGTATCTGATAAGTGGCATGACTTCAGGCAGAAATTGTCCTGCACAACATAGCCCATCTAGGAAACCTGTGTTACTGGGTTTTAGGTGTATATATGAACCACTCCTTATGACTGACTTGCTCTACCCTGGGTAGACATTTATTTCTTAATATCAGAGGAGAGGATTTGGTGGTGAAGAGCCGAGTTTAACTAAAAGGTTAAATATAGTTAAGCTTGACTTCTGAGCTGTGCTAACTCTAAAATTGCTTTTATTCTAATCTTGATTTTCTCAAATTAAAAAAAATTCTGTGTAGGAAAAGGCTTTGAGTATATTTTGGAAAGCTGTGATTCCTTTTCTTTAATATCCTTTGTAAATATTGCCATGTTCTAAGCTAATAACATTCACAAGACTTTCTTAATATTTTGTATTGAACTCTAATACAGACCTTATCAGAAAAAGTGCAAGAATTAGATAAGTTACAGAATGAATGGGCATCACACACAGCTGCATTGTCAAATAAACATTCCCAGGAACTAACAAATGAGAAAGAAAAGGCCTTGCAGGTATGAACATTAAAAGAAAATAGAAAATTATTTTTTTGTTGCTGTTATTTTGTTAGTTGTAAAAGTAATATATACTTGGTTTAATATGTTCAAACATTACAGAAGTATGTGAAAAATTAAGTTTCTCGTTATAAGTCTTAATATCCAGAAATAATTTATAAACTTTTTGATATATGTTTTCTAGACTTGTCTCTTGATATGTAAATAATGTCATTTAAAAATATATATTTGTAAGTTTAGAAATATGTAAATCATGATTGTATACACCTAGTGGGTTTTTGTTTTATTCTGTGCTAATGAGGTCCTACAGTATATATTGATTGTAACTTTTTTTTCATGTAACATGACACCATAGATCATTCTTTTTAAGTATTCTTTTTTAGTGGCTGCATAGTATGAATTATTTGGATATAACATGAATTATTTAACTACTTACCTAAGTGATGGACATTGCAACGTGTCAGTATCTTGGCTAACACGAATACTACAGTGAATGTTCTTTGTTCCTAGAAGGGAGATTGCAGTATACCCATATAAGGTATTAATGGATGTTGTAGATTTGCCAGCCAGGTCGTACCAAATGGAATGTAAAAGATAGTGTATGATAGTACTTATTTCCCCATATTCTTTTTTTTTTTATTATTAAGCTTTAAATTTTAATTCCAGTGTACTTAACATACAGTGTTATATTAGTTTCAGGTATATGTGCAGTATAGTGACTCAACAGTAATATACATTACTCGGTGACCATGAAAAGTGTATTCTTTACTCTCCCTCACCTGTTTCACCTATCTGCTTCTGTACCTCCTCTCAGATAACTCAATTTGTTCTCTATAATTAAGGGTCTCTTTCTTGGTTTGTCTGTCTTTTTTTTTACCTTTGTCCATTTGTTTTGTTTCTGATATTCTACATATGAGTGAAATTATATGGTATTTGTCTTTTTCTGACAGACTCACTTTGCTGAACATTATACTCTGGCTCCATCCATGTTGTTGCAAATGGCAAGATTTCATTCTTTTTTATGGCTGAATGATATTCCATTGTATGTATATGCCACATCTTTATCCATTCATCTATTTTTTTGTTTTATTTTACCATTTTTTTAATATGCAATTTATTGTCAAATTGGTTTCCATACAACACCCAGTGCTCATCCCAACAGGTGCCCTTCTCAATACCCATCACCCACTTTCCCCTTCCTCCCACCCCCCCATCATCTATTGATAGATACTTTGGTTGCTTCCGTAATTTGGCTATTATAAATACTGCTGCAATAAACATAGGGTGCATATATCCTTTGGAATTAGTGTTTTTGTATTCTTTGGGTAAATACCTGGTAGTGTGATAACTGGATTGCAGGGTAGTTCTATCTTGTTTTTTTTTTAAGTTTATTTATTTTCTTTAGTAATCTCTGCACCCAACCTGGAGCTCGAACTCATGACCCAGAGATCAAGAGTCTCATGCTCTTCTGACTGAGCCTGCCAGGTGCCCATGTGGGCGGCTTTATTTTTAATTTTTTGAGAAACCTCCATACTCTTTCACCTTGTCTGCACCAATTTGCATTCCCAGCAACAGTGCAACAGGGTTTCTTTTTCTCCACTTCCTCACCAGCACTTGTTTCTTGTGGTTTCAGTTGTAACCATTCTGACAGGTGTGTGAGAGGATATCTCATTATGCTTTCAATTTAGGTTTCCTTAATGAATGATGTTGAGCATCTTTTCATGTGTCTGTTGGCCATTTGTCTTCTTTGGAGAAATGTCTGTTCATGTCTTCTGTCCATGTTTTCATTGGATTGTGGTTGTGTGTGTGTGTGTGTGTGTGTGTGTGTTGAGTTCTATCGGTTCTTTATATATTTTGGACACTAACCCTTTATATATCATTTGCAAATATCTTCTCCTATTCAGTAGGTTGCTTTTTAGTTTTATTGTTTCATTTGCTCTGTGGAAGCTTTTTATTCTGATGTAGTCCCAATAGTTTATGTTTGCTTTTATTTCCCTTGCCTCAGGAGACCTATCTAGAAAAATGTTGACAGCCAGTGTCAGAGAAATTATTGCCTGTGCTCTCTTCTAGGATTGTTATGGTTTCAGGTCTCACATTTAGGTCTTTAATCCATTTTGAGTTTATTTTTGTGTATGGTGGAAGAATATGGTCCAGTTTCATTCTTTTGCATGTGACTGTCTAGTTTCTCAATACCTTTTATAGGAAAGACTATTTTTCTCCCATTGGACATTGTCTCCTGCTTTGTCATAGAATAATTGACTGTAGGGGCGCCTGGGTGGCTCAGTTGGTTGGGCGTCTGACTTCGGCTCAGGTCACGATCTCACGGTCCGTGAGTTCGAGCCCTGTGTCGGGCTCTGGGCTGATGGCTCAGAGCCTGGAGCCTGCTTCTGATTCTGTGTCTCCCTCTCTCTCTGCCCCTCCCCCGTTTATGCTCTGTCTCTCTGTCTCAAAAATAAATAAACGTTAAAAAAAAAAAAAAAAGAATAATTGACTGTATAATCATGGGTTTATGTCTGGGCTTTCTGTCCTGTTCTTTTGATCTTTGTGTCTGTTTTTATGCCAATACCATTCTGTTTTGATTACTACAGCTTTGTAATATAATTTGAAGTCAGAATTGTGATACCTTCAGGTTTTTTTTTTTTTTTTTCTAGATTGTTTTGGCCATTCAGGATCTTTTGTGTTTCCGTGCAAATTTTAGGAGTATTCTAGTTCTGTGAAAAATGGTGTTGGTATTTTGATAGGATGGCATTTAATGTGTATTTGGGTAGTATGGGCATTTTATTTCTCTATTTTTAAAGTTTATTTTGAGAGGGAGAGAAAGAGGAGGGGCAGAGAGAGGGAGAGAGAGAATCCCAAGCAGGCCCTCTGTCAGCCCAGAGCCCAAAGCAGGACTTGGACCCATGAACCTCAGGGTCATGACCCTGAGCTGAAATTAGGAGTTGGATGCTTAACCAGCTGAGCCACCCAGGTACTCCAGTATGGACATTTAAATAGTATTTGTTCTTTCAGTCCATGAGAGTGGAATATCTCTTTCCATTTGTTTCTGTTATCTTAAGGTTCTTTCATCAGTGTTTTATAGTTTTCAGAATATAGGTCTTTCACTTCCTTAAGTTTATTCCTAAGTGTCTTATTTTTGATGCAATTGTAAATGAGATTGCTTTCTTAATTTCTCTGTCTGTGCTTCATTATTAGTGTATAGAAATGCAGTGGAAGGGTGCCTGGGTGGCTCAATTGGTTAAGTGTCCAACTCTTGATTTCATCTCAGGCCTTCACCTCAGGGTCATGAGTCCAAGCCCCGTGTTGGGCTGTGCACTGGGTGTGGGGAGAAAAGCAAAAAGAAATGCAGTGCATTTCTGTATGTGGATTTTGTGTGCTGTGACCTTAACTGAATTCATTTATTCATTTATCAGTTCTAGTAACTTCTGGTGGAGTCTTCCAAGTTTTCTATATATAGTATCATGTCATCTGCAAGTAATGAAAGTTTTACTTCCTTACTAATTTGGATGCCTTTTATTCCTTCATCTTGTCTGATTTCTGTGGCTAAGACTTCCAGTACTGTGTTGAATAAAAGTGGTGAGATTGGACATCCTTGTGTTGCTCCTGTTCTAAGGTGGAAAGCTTAGTTTTTCACCATTCAGTATGATATTAGCTGTGGGTTTTTCATATATGATCTTTATTATGTTGAGGTACGTTTCTTCTAAACATATTTTGTTGAGGGTTTTTATCATGAATGGATCTTGTACTTTGTTAAATGCTTTTTCTATGTCTATTGACATGATCATATGGTTTTATCCTTTCTGTTATTGATGTGATGTATTACATTGATTTGTGAATTTTGAACCACCCTTGCAACCGAGGATTAAATCCTGCTTGATTGTGGTGAATGATTGTTTTTTAATGTATTGTTGGGTTTGGTTTGCTAGTATTTTGTCGAGGAATTTTTGTATCTATGTTCATCAGAGATAATTGGCTTGTAATTCTCTTTTTTTGTAATACATATCTGTATCTGGTTTTGGTATCAGGGTAACACAGGCCTCCTAAAATGAATTTGGAAGTTTTCCTTCCTTTTCTGGTTTTTGGAATAGTTTGAGAAGAACAGGTATTCATACTCTTTAAATATTTGGTTGAATTTACTTATGAAGCCATCTGGTCCTGGACTTTTGTTGGAATTTTTTGATGACTGATTCAATTTCATTGTAGGTGATCAGTTTGTTCAATTTTTCTTTTTCTTCCTGATTCAGTTTTGGGATGTGATATGTTTTTTAGGAGTTTAACCATATCTTCTAGGTTGTACAACTTGTTGGCATATAGTTTTCCATGTCTTTTATAACCCTTTGTATTTTTGTTTTATTGGTTATTTCTCCTTTTCATTTCTAATTTTTTTTTTAAGTTTCTATGTTTATTTCTGCTCTAATTTTTTTTTTTTTTCTTTTGAGAGAGAGAGTGCTTGCACGCAAGCGGGGAAGGGGCAGAGAGAGAAGTAGAGAGAGAATTTCAGGCAAGCTCTGTGCTGTCAGCATGAAGCCAAATGCAGGGCTTGAGATCATGACCTGAGCTGAAACCAAGAGTCTGATGCTCAATCAGCTGAGCCATCCAGGCACCCCTCTGGTCTAATCTTTATTATTTCTTTCCTTCTACTTGTTTGGGATTTTGTTTGTTCTTTGTCTCATTTAGGTGTAAGGTTAGGTTGTTTATTTGGGATTTTTCTTGCTTCTTGAGGTAGGCCTGTATTGCTTGCTGTAAACTTCCCTCTTAGAACAGTTTTGCTTCATCCCAAAGATTTTTGAACCATTTTGTTTCCATTTTCATTTTTTTCCATGTAATTTTCAATATCTGCTTCATTTCTTGGTGTCCCATTCATTGTTTACTAGCATGTTATGTTTAACCTTTATGTATATCTGTGATCTTTCCAGATTTTTTCTTTGATTTCTAATTTCATAATTAGAAAAGATGAATGGAACAACTTCTGTCTTTTTGAATTAATTGAGACTTACTTTGTGGTCTAATATGTGATCTATTCTGGAACATGTTTTATGTGAAAAGAATTTTTATTCTGTTTCCAGATGGAATGTTTGGATATATCTGTTAAATCCATTTTGTCCAATGTGTCATCCAAAGCCACTGTTTCCTTGTTGGTACTGTTTGGATGATCTGTTCATTGATATAAGTGGGATGTTAAAGTCCTTTAATATTACTGTATTGCTATCAATTAGCTCCTTTATGTTATTAGCTGCTTTTATGTATTTGGATGTTTTCGTGTTGGGTGCATAAATATTTACAGTTTTCATATTTTCTTGTTGGATTGTCTCCTTAATGATAAATCATGTCCTTCTTTGTCTCTTGTTACAGTCTTTGTTTTAAAGTGGAATACCAGGGGCGCCTGAGTGGCTCAGTTGGTTAAGCATCTGACTTCAGCTCAGGTCATGATTTCACAGTTCATGAGTTTGAGCCCTGCGTTGGACTCTGTGCTGACAGCTCAGAGCCTGGAGCCTGCTTAGGCTTCTGTATCTCCCTCTCTCTCTCCTGCTTTCCTGCTCATGCTCTGTCTCTCAAAAATAAATAAAGATTAAAAATTTAAAAAAAAAAGTGACATACCAGTTTACACTGACATTCTGGGCGTGCATGATAGTACTTCATAATAATGTGCACTTTTTCATATGCATATTGACCACTTGAGTATTCTCATGAAATTCAAGAATTTCTTGTTTGCTCAAATCTTTAGCCCATTTTAATTTTTATTATATATTTTTAAAATATATATTTATTTGAGACAGATGGTGCATGAGTGGGGGTGTGGCAGAGAGTGAGGGAAAGAAAGAATCCCAATCAGAGTCCACAGTGTCAGTGCAGAGCCCTACATGGAGCTCTATCCTGTGAATTGTGAGATCACATGACCTGAGATGAAATCAAGAGTTGGATGCTTAACTGACTGAGCCCCCAGGTGCCCCTCACCCATTTTTAAATTGGACTTTTAGTATTTTGCTTATTGATTTGTAGGACTTTTTTGCATATTCTTGACATGAGTCCTTTGTCTGATATATGCATTGTGAATATTTTCGGTCTGGCTTGCCTTTTTCATTTCTGTATGGTATAAAGTAGGGATGTTATATCTTTATTATATATCATATAAACATTTACTCCCACCCTGTTTTTGCCTTTTACTATTCTCTTTTGTTGTATATAGTTCTTTTTATTTTAATCAGTTTTTTTTATGGTTTAAAGCTTCATTTCATGTTTGGAAAGCCTCTGCCACCCAAAGGCTATGAGAGATTTTCCTCCAGTATTTTCTTTTAATACTTTCATAGTTTTTTTTGTTGTATTTAACTTTTTTGTTTTTACTTTTTTTAATGTTTTTATTCATTTTTGAGAGAGAGACAGCAGTTGCATCCACAAATGTGCATGAATGGGGGAGGGGCAGAGAGAGAGAGGGACAGAGGATCTGAAGTGGGCTCTGTGCTGACAGCAGTGAGCCTGAGGCCGGGCTTGAACTCACAGACCATGAGATCATGATCTGAGCTGAAGTCAGATGCTCAGCCAACTAAGCCACTTGGTGCCCCTGTCGTATTTAACTTTTTAATCTGTTTGGAGTATATTTTTGTGGAGTGCAGTATAAGATAGGTATTTTTTTTTTAACACAAAGTTAATCATTTGTTCTAATACCATATATTCCACTTATTTAAAATGCAACTGTTAATATATATAGTAAATTCCTTTGTGTATTTTAGCTTGTTTCTGGAGTATTAGGGAGACCTAATATCTTTGCAATTTTCTTATCCACTAGCAAGAATATATTTTCATTTATTCAGGTCTTATTTGTTTAAAACAGGCTTATAGTTTACTTTTATTTCCCTCTGTCTCCTTTCTTTTTTTCTTTTCCAGTTCTTATTAAATGTTGCCTAGAGACTTTACAGTTTTTTGCTGTATAAATTGGACCATCTATGCCCCACCACTGTGATAATTTTGTTTGTTGCTGATGTATATTAATGTCACACCCATTAATTGTGGATTATATTTATATAGGCTAATAGTTTTGAAGCTGATTCTCTTAGGGTTTTCAGGTAGATATACAATACATAAAAATGTGAGGGGTGCCTGGGTGGCTCAGTTGGTTGAGCGTTTGACTTCACCTCAGGTCATGATCTCACGGTTAGTGAGTTTGAGTCCCACATCAGGCTTTGTGCTGACAACTTGGAGCTTGGAGCTTGCGCTTTCTCTCTCTGTCCCTCCCCTCCTCACGCTCTGTGTCTCTCTCTCAAAAATAAATTAACATTAAGAAAATGTGAATTTATGTTTTCTTAGTATTAATGTCTTTTTTCCTCTCATACAGAGAAATGCTAAATAATAGTGGAATACTTTCTTCATTCCATTCTTTTTTTTGGTAAATAACTTAAAATATCTCCCATGAGCAATGATGTTTGTTCTGTGTCTGAAAAAGTTTTCTTTTGTTCCTTCCAATTAAAGAGTTTTAATTCAAAGAGTGCTAAGTCAGATAAAGTGATTCGGGGGGATTTAATCAAGTGATCATGTCATTTTTTTTCACTTTTATCTAATAATGTAATAAATGATAATGGATTTTTGGGGCACCTAGGTGCTTCAGTCGATTAAGCGTCTGACTCTTGATTTCAGCTCAGTTCATGATCTCATGGTTCTTGAGTTGGAGACCTGCACTGGGCTCCTGGCTGACAGTGCAGATTCTGCTTGGGATTCTGTCTTTCTCCCTCTCCCTCTGCCCCTTCCTGGAGTTCTCTCTTTTGCTCTTTCTTTCACTTTCTTTTTTTCCTTCTTTCTCTTTCTCTGAAAATAAAGACACTTAAAAAAAAGGATAAGTGTGGAACCATCTTTGAATTCATAGAATAATACTTAGTCAAAGAGATATTTAGTATCTTGTTGAATCAATCTATGAACACTTAATATAGGACATTTGTATTTACATTTGACCCTTCAACAGCATGGGGGTTAGTAGTGCCAACCTTGCCTTGCAGTTGAAAATCCACCTATAACTTGACTCCCCAAAAACTTAGTACCTAATAGCCTACTGTTGACTGGCAGCCTTACCAATAATATAAACAGCACATATTTTGTATATGTATTAAATACTATGTTGTTACTATAAAGTAAGCTAGAGGAAAGAAGATAATAAGAAAATTATAAGGAGCGGGCACCAGGGTGGCTCAGTCAGTTAAGCATCCGACTTTGGCTCAGGTCAAGATCTCACGGTTCATGAGTTTGAGCCCCACATCAAGGCTCTCTGCTGTCAGCACAGAGCCTGTTTTAGATCCTCTGTCCCCCTCTCTTCTCTCTCTGTCCCTCCCTTGCTTGTGCTCTCACTCTCTCTCTAAAATAAGTTAAAATGTTTAAAAAAATTATAAGGAAGAGAAAATACGTGTACAATACTGTAAAAAAAGAAAATACACATGTAAGTGGATCTGAACAGTTCAAAGCTGTGTTCAAGCGTCACCTGTATATTTATAGTGAATTTGGTCTGAGATTATCCTTTTTCTGAACCCTTAGTCTGCATGTTAAAATTATGGACTATAGACTATTTTGTTAGAATTATGCTAGTGTCATGAAATGAGAACATTTTCCAGTTTTCTCTATGCTTTGGAATAGTCAGAAAACAAGGAACTATCTGTTCCTTGAAGGTTCAATAGAATTAAGTAGCCTCTTATCAGTTGGATCTAGTGCCTTTTTGAGGCATTTATCTTTAGGTTCTTTTCCCATTTCCTCCATGAATTTGGTCTGCTTGGATTTTTTTTATCATTTCTTTAGTTTTGCTAATTTATATTTCCTTAAAGAGCCATGTATTTCATCTATGTGTTTAAATGTATTAGTACAATATCATACACATTGTTATGATATTTAAAATCTTTGTATCATTTCTCATATGTTCTTAATTTGTTTTGTCTTTTTTTTTTTTTGGTAGAATATATGAATGGGGGAGAGGGGGAGAGAGAGAGAGAGAGAGAGAGAGAGAATATCTTAAGCAGGCTCCACTCCCAGCATGTGGTCCAATGCAGGGCCCAAATGGGATCCTGACCTGAGCTGAAATCTAGTTGGAGGCTCAACCTCAACGGACTGAGCCAGCCAGACCCTCCTTGTCTTTTTTTTTATTATTAAATTTAATTAATTAATTAATTAAAAAGAATTTTTTTTTAACGTTTATTTATTTTTGAGACAGAGAGAGACAGAGCATGAACGGGGAGGGTCAGAGAGAGAGGGAGACACATAATCTGAAATAGGCTCTAGGCTCTAAGCTGTCAGCACAGAGCCCGACGCGGGGCTCGAACTCACGGACTGCAAGATCATGACCTGAGCTGAAGTCAGATGCTCAACCGACTGAGCCACCCAGGTGCCCCTAATTTATTTATTTTTTAATGAGACTGGATGGTTTGTTTTTTGGCCTTTTTGAAGAATGCGTTTTTCATTTTATTCTATACTATTTTTTTCCTTGTTCACTAATTTCTGTCATTTCAATTTTTTTTGGTTGTTTTCAAGTTCTAGAAATGCACTTACAAGTACGTTTGTTTATGACTCCAAAGTGACTGAGGGCGTTGTTTGTATTCGTTATTTGTTACTATATATTCTAATAGGATTGTGAATCAGTTCTTTGAGACTTTAAAATTGGACCATTCTTCTCTTCCTGCTGATATTATATAGGCAGTGCTTTTAAAATTTTAGTGTGCATCAGAATCACTTGCATTAAACAATAGAAAATGTAAATGTTGCCCTATCCCTCACACTTCCTTTTTCTTTTTTTTAAACAAAAATTCCAAAATTCTAATGGTCACTGGGATAAAACCAGTTCTTTACTGCCTTTATTGCCTTCTATGTGTTTGCTTACCTTTGACAGTTACAGTTAGCATCTTTACCAGTTTATTCTCTTTATTCTTCTTGATTGCTCTTTCAGTGTTTTTTCCAGCACTGCATTTTCAGTCGTTTGTGAACTTCTTCTGTTTTATCAATATCTATTTTCCCTTCTCCTCTCCTTTCCGTTTTTTAAAAAGATGAGTGAATTTTAAAGTAGTTACATAAAATTCTCCAAGTGTTTTATGAGGGAGACACTCCTCTGTTCCTGTAGGAATTTTTGAATAGGGACAACTTGTCTGGAATGCAGTTTTGGAACTTGCATCAAGTTTTATATTTGTTTACATTTTTTTGAGCTGTGATTGATCATAAGGAAATAATCCAAATTTTGTTTTTTAACGTTTATTTATTTTTGGGACAGAGAGAGACAGAGCATGAACGGGGGAGGGGCAGAGAGAGGGGGAGACACAGAATCGGAAACAGGCTCCAGGCTCTGAGCCATCAGCCCAGAGCCTGACGCGGGGCTCGAACTCCCGGACCGCGAGATCGTGACCTGGCTGAAGTCGGACGCTTAACCGACTGCGCCACCCAGGCGCCCCATGAAATAATCCAAATTTTGGATGTATGTCTGCATATAAAAGCAATCATAGTTTTATATCTAATTGTGAAAAATTGGAAAGTCCATGTCCATAGTAATGCAGAGTTTAAATGAATTATGATATATCCATGGAATGGAATATTATGCAGCTATTAAAGTGTTTATAGAGTGTTTTAGTGGTATGAGAAGGTATAAATGCTAAAGGAATAAGAATCATGATTAAATTGTGTAAGTGGCTTAGTCTTAATTAGTTAAATGTGTTTATTGTGTGTATGGGTGATGTCAATATAAATTTATTCGGAACATATCTGAGTATTTTCACAATCAGAAAAATATACTGTATTTTTGAAAGGTATTTAGGATTTGATAGTGTTCATCAATAGAAATTATTAAGATAGGCTTGTAGTATGATTCAAACAGGCACAAGATTACATATTTATTACCATGTTCAAATTTTATCATGGCAAAGGGTGCCTGGCTGGCTCTGTCAGAAGAGTGTGTGACTCTTGATCTCAGGGTTGTGAGTTCAGGCTCCACACTGGATATAGAGACTACTTAAAAATAAAATCTTAAATAGATTTTATCATGGGTAAAACATAGCTACTAAATGTAAGACTGAACTAATGAACAATACCTTGTCGATTTTATAAATTTAGGGCTTTTCTTAATTATAAAAAATATATACTGTTGTACAAAACTGAAATAATATAATGGTATTTAAAGTGAATACTGAAAATTCTCTGTGTATCCGCTTATTTACTTTTAACACAAATAGGTTCATACTATATTATTTTGGAGTTTTTTAACATAATCATGTCATTCTTCCCTTAACTTGAAGACTATTACTTCTAAATGTATGTGGGTTTAAGAGAAGCAGAAATTAAGAACAAGATCATAATGGTAAATTTGCCTTTGTTGGCCTTTCTCCTTCATGAAATCCATAATTGAAAATAGAGCCTCTGAAACAGGGAAATTTTATAATTATATAGAACAACTAAGATATTTTTTTCTTCAAATCTTCCTCTGTGTGTGTGTGTGTGTGTGTGTGTGTGTGTGTGTGTGTGTGTGTGTGTGTGTTTTAATTATGGTACTATATTTTTATATAATAGGCACAGGTACAATGTCAACAGCAGCATGAACAACAGAAAAAAGATTTAGAAATCCTCCATCAACGAAACATCCAGCAGCTACAAAACAAATTATCTGAGTTAGAAGCGGCTAATAAGGACCTAATGGAAAGAAAATATAAAGGAGACTCTACCATCAGAGAACTGAAAACAAAACTCTCTGGTGTGGAAGAGGTATTGAACTTTGAGTTTGTTCCCCCCACCACCAATTTAAAATAGTGTTTTAGTTTGGTGACTTTATTACTTGTGTGCATGGTGTTTCTCTAATGCTTTGCAAGGCTCTCTTGGTGGTGTTAGGGTAATCAGTTCAGACAATGCAAAAAAATTGAGAATCTAAAATCTGATAGAAAATGATAGAACAGAACTGAGGTAAAATTGGGTATTTTTAGTTAAGGTTTTGAGGGGTAGGTCATTGGCACAGTGATCAGTGTAGTTTTAATATCCTCACAGTGTCTATGGGTCCGTATATTCAGTGTTGACAGGACTGGTTCTTTCAGCCTACCTAACATACCAAACAACTATATGAAGTTGTGTCTAATAATAATAATGATAGTTTATTAGTAATGATAGTAGCTACGCTTACTGAACACATGCTATGTGACAGGCACTGTGTAACTATTTTACATATAGTAAACCATTTAATTTTCGTAACAATTCTTTTATTTATTTATTTATTTTTAATTTTTTAATTATTTTTTTTTCCAGTTCTCTTAAAGAAGGTACTATTATCGCCATCTGATAAACTAAGGCACAAAAAAGTTAAGTAACTTGCCCAAGGTCACATAGCCAGTAAGCAGAAGAGAAAGGATTGGAACCTCTATTATTTGCTTGTCTTTAGAACTCCCTTGTTCTTTCAGTCAGCGGAGACATTTCTTAAATCTTACTATAGTGACACATTGTTGATGCTTTGGCCCTGATATTAGACTCCTTCCTAGCATTATTTTACATTAATGTCATGAATTAATCAGAAAATGTAGATTTTGTTAAATTTATCGTATATTTTTAAAATTTTTTTAATGTTTATTTATTTTTGAGAGAGAGAGTGGGGGAGGGGCAGAGAGAGAGAGAGGGAGACACAGAATCCAAAGCAGGCTCCAGGCTCTGAGCTGTCAGCACAGAGCCCCATACGGGGCTCAAGCCCACAAGCTGTGAGATCATGACCTGATCCGAAGTCTGACGCTTAACTGATTGAACCACCCCAAGTCTATCATATTTAAAGATCACCAGGGGCGCCTGGGTGGCGCAGTCGGTTAAGCATCCGACTTCAGCCGGGTCACGATCTCACGGTCCGTGAGTTCGAGCCCCGTGTCAGGCTCTGGGCTGATGGCTCAGAGCCTGGAGCCTGTTTCCGATTCTGTGTCTCCCTCTCTCTCTGCCCCTCCCCTGTTCATGCTCTGTCTCTCTCTGTCCCCCCCAAAAAAATAATAAATAAACATTGAAAAAAAAAAAAAAAGATCACCAGTGTTACTTGGGCTCATGACACTTCCCATTCCATTTCACCAGTCTCTTGTGCTTAGGAAACTCTAAAGCCTGACTTGATGCTCACTGCCATTTATTATTTAGTATGTACCAGGCATTATGGTAAGCAAGGTGCATTAGGGTTCTTATGAAGATTAAGTGAAGTAATTGATGAAGTGTTAATTCTGTTTTACAAATGAGGGAGCTGAGATTTAGGTTAAAATAATTCCTAAGATTACACAGAAGAACCTAGATTTGTATTCAAATCCAGCAGAGTCTGCTTCTAAAACCACTATGGCATAATACTATAAAATTATTTTGTAAAGTTTTTGTTATAGTCTGCTTCTAAAACCACTATGGCATAATACTATAAAATTATTTTGTAAAGTTTTTGTTATGAAAGTTATGTAGGAATACTATATACGAGACTTGTGTATACTGGCGTATTTGGTGATATTAGCTGATTCGGGAGTGATCTGCCCTAGATTTTTAATAACCCATTTTTAATTAACAATTATGTTTGCTTGTTTTTGTTTTAAAGAGTGAACCAAGAGGGAATCCAGAAGTGCTAACAAATTTATTGACATGGAAAGATATTTGTAATATTTAAAGAAGTTAGATTATAAAACTGCACAGTATGAGCACTTTCTAAAAAAAATCCGTGTATATAAGAAGAGCAAAATGTTAACTCTAGGTCATAGCTGCCATCCTTGGCTAACCTTCGGATCAGTTGGAGAATGCTCAAATGCCCTAGTGCCCAGGACATACCTCATACTAACTGTAAATAAGACTCTCTTGGGGAGGGTACCAGGCACCAGTAGTTTTAAAGCTTCCTAGGTGATTTCAATATGCATAGTAGGTTGAGAACCACCGCTTACGTGGTAGAATGATAGGGCTTTTTATTTAGTTATTTATTTTATGTTTTTGAAATTCTGTTATAATGGGTGTTTATGACGAATGATTTTTTTAAAGTGTAAATTTCAAGATACCAAAAAATCCTTGTTACTAGTTTTTTAGAGTTGTAGTAATTTATTCATAAATGAGGATTATTTTCCTTGTTGTCATTGAATTAGATATTAGTATATTTTACAATTATTATTCAAATCTACAAGTTGCATATACCTTTAGAGGGATATCCAAATCCTTTTTTAAAAAATCAATAGTAGAACTTTAAAATTATTAAAGGTATTTTTAAAATATTTTAAACATCTTAATTATAAATAACCATAGTGGGCCAACTTCTCTTTTTTATGCTGCATCATTTTTTTTCTTTCTGTAGGAGCTCCAGCGGGCTAAGCAAGAAGTTCTCTCTTTGCGAAGAGAAAATTCTACCCTAGATGCTGAATGCCATGAAAAAGAAAAGCATATTAATCAGCTACAAACAAAAGTGGCTGTTTTAGAACAGGAAATCAAGGATAAGGACCAGCTTGTTTTAAGAACAAAAGAAGCATTTGATACAATCCAGGAACAAAAGGTCTATTTAAACATTTTTGAAACACATTGATGATTACATTTACAAGTGATGCTTTTCTTAAACACAAGCATCTTATTAATTCATGTTTTTAAAAATGTATCAGGTGGCTTTAGAAGAAAATGGTGAGAAAAATCAGGTACAACTAGGAAAACTTGAAGCTACAATAAAATCATTATCAGCGGAACTTCTTAAGGTTCGTTTTTAAAAATAACAGAATATTAAATTTCTTTGGATTAAGTAGAGATATACATATGAAGCTCTTTTACAGGCAAATGAAATTATCAAGAAGTTGCAGGGAGATCTGAAAACTTTAATGGGTAAATTGAAACTGAAGAATACAGTAACTATTCAGCAAGAGAAACTCTTAGCTGAGAAGGAAGAAAAATTACAAAAGGAACAAAAGGAATTACAAGATGTTGGACAGTCTCTCCGAATTAAAGAGCAAGAGGTGGTGAATATTTTCTGTTTTTGCATGTGTGACTATTTGCAAAGTTTAACAAATTTTCTTAGATGTAGATTTTAAATTTCCATTTTGTTATATTCGATAATATCTTTGATTTCCCCCCCCCCCCCAACCTTTCAACAGAAGTTAATGTGTTACAACGTGAAAAGTTAGTTATCATGACTCAGGTACCTTGAGTGTTCATATATATGTACCGTATATGTGTATATACATATATAGATACACAGTTACACAGGAGAGCTATAATTCATTCTATTTAATAACAGTTAACAGTAATCAATTATTAATAGAAATACGTTTCAGTTTTTATTCAATTTTTATTATACTTATGAGGATTGACATATTTCAGGTATGCAAATTACAAGAACAATTAGAAGCTACAGTTCAAAAACTTGAAGAAAGCAAACAGCTTCTAAAAAATAATGAAAAGTGTAAGTATTTTAACTGTTTTTTTAAAAAAAAAGTTTTAACATTTATTTATTTTTGAGACAGAGAGAGACAGAGCATGAACAGGGGAGAGTCAGAGAGAGAGAGGGAGACACAGAATCTGAAACAGGCTCCAGGCTCTGAGCTGTCAGCACAGAGCCCGACGCGGGGCTTGAACTCACGAACCGCGAGATCATGACCTGAGCCGAAGTCAGAAGCTTAACCAACTGAGCCACCCAGGCGCCCCTTAACTTTTTATGTAAAAGAAGTTTGTAACTGTACTCTTAATCTGAAAATGTTATTTGAATTCATAAAAGTCCAGGTAGATCAAGATACTGCTCCATACAGATAATTTCTGTTTTAAATATACTGTCTCCATGTCTTTGCTACAGTAACTTATATATCAGCTGCCCTGTAAAACGGTTACCATTCTGAAGAAAACCATATTACATGTGTCAGTAACCCAAAATTAAGTGTTGAAAATATTAACGATAACTTAAGTTCTTCACTGATTAAAGTTCTTCACTACACCTTGTTTAATTGCTGTATTTACCTAATAGTAACAACATGAATTATTTGAAACAAAAATATAAGATCAAGCCTATAACATTTTCTCAGTGTTTAGTATTGGTTATCAGATAAGAGTGGGAACTTTAAGTAAACTAAGATATTATTCTAGAAATGAAAGCCTTGAAAGAGATCCTTGACTAGCAGAAATACATGTTTCGGATTGTAATAGGTTAAGGAGTTCTATGTGGTGGTTGCTCAAATAAGAGTCTTTAATGACAAAAATTTAGGTAAACCTGTAGTCTCCTGTGATATAAGGTAATCTTAAAGACTTAACATTTTAAAAATCTCAGTATAATTTTTAAATGTTTAAAGTAATTAGAAAAAAATAATCAAAATTCTTTATCTTGTTTTGTTCTTTTATTTAAGTAATCACATGGTTAAATAAAGAACTAAATGAAAATCAGCTAGTGAGAAAGCAAGATGTATTGGGACCGTCCACCACTCCGCCTGTACATTCGAGCAGCAACGCAATCAGAAGTGGGATTTCTCCTAATTCTAATGTGGTAAGATTTAAACTAAGGTGTGAGCGGTCGTTGGGGCGTCTGGATGGCTCATTCGGTTAAGCATGTGACTCTTGATTTTGGCTCAGGTTATGGTCTCACGGTTCGTGAGTTCGAGATATGTGTGGGGCTGCAGAATCTGCTTGGGATTCTCTTTCCCTCTCCCGTTTGTGCGCACGCGCGCTCTCTCTCTCTCTCTCTCTCTCTCAAACAAACAAACTTAAAAAAAAAAATCATGTGAGTGGTCTTAGTACATTTCCTGAAACAAAAATATTCCCAGACTGTGAGGAAGTTTCCATGACTTCAGGTGCCGGTACTAATATGCATATTTCAGGTATGCAAATTATAAGAACAGTGAGAAATGGGATTTAAACTTTAAAGAGTCCTGCAGTTATCAGCACAGTTATTATTAGAGTCCTGCAGTTACTAGTCCTACAGTTATTGGAAGTGTGACATATAGGTATACTTGCTCTTAGCAAAGAGGCTATTTTTCAAGGGCACACTTCTTTTTAAGATTTTATTCATATAGAAATCACTCATAACTAAAGTAATGCCACATGTGCTGAAAAGCTTACAGTATTCACGGGGCCTTAAGAAGGGAGAATAGGCTTTGGGCTCAAGTTTGGAACTGTGACAGATGGAGCCTAAAACTGAATTCTATTTGAAAAACAGGAGGTGGGGGGGCAGAGAGAGAAAGAAGTGTCCTTTTATCAAGCTTGTCAGTTCTAGATTCCTGAAGGAACTAGTTAGGAAATATAAGCTTTCTAGCTCCCAGTACCAGGAGCTTTTTCCTTGCAAGAAATTAGGGGAAACAGAAGAGCAGCTCCTTACGTCTGGGAGCTGGCTTGCTGCTATCAGCAACGCCCCGGTGTTGCTAGGAGAGCTGTCCTGGCACTCACAACTAGGCATTGGGGCTCTCCTGTTGAACAAACAATATAACAGAAAATCAACATCAGGCAAGGCCACTTTGTGACTGACGGATCAAGACAAAAACAAGACCACCTCATAATCATGTCAGACCACAATTTTAAAAAAATCATTGCCAAGCCACAAAACTACACAAATTTTGTCCTATCCTGGCTAATGTGGTTGGTTGTTGCTTCATTACCAATTATTGTTTTGGCCTTAGTACATTCTTCCTGACTTACAAGGTTTATTTCAGATAGTCACACAGTTATCCTTATTTACAGATAGCATCCAACCCACAACAAAGCCACACTTTATTAAACTCTCCCTTAAACCACCTAACACATAAGTCCAATAAATAAGTCCCTTTAACACCTTCATACTGCCACGTCCCTTTTACTAGGTTCCCCACAGTGTGCAGTCTTCATTGTTTGCAAGGAGCAGTAAACCCAGGGTGTAACCTAAAGATACGTTTCTGGTAGTTTTTGGTTGGAGAGCACTGGCAGAGGATTTAAAGTGTGAACACTTAATTGAAGTTTAAATCTATCCCAATAAATCAGGTAGTACTTAATCAGATAGTACTTGATGTTTAAAGAGAGGAATGGATTTTTGCTAAATAGAAAAAGGTGTAGAAAGAAGTGCCCACTGGTGAATGACAAACTTGAAAAAATTTGACAGGCTTGACCTTCATGACTTTGTAAAAGGTATTTTTTGTCATGTAAGCACTGATGTACATAATTGCTTCCTAAGATTTGTGTTTCAGTTGCGCTCTTATAAAAATAAACTATTTTCATAACATTGGTTAGTGGTGGTGTCACCATATTGAAAATCACTGACAAAGCCAGTTATTGTGTCAGGTAGTCCATGTAAGAACATGTCTTGGGGTCCGTGGGTGGCTCAGCTGGTTAAGTGTCTGACTTTGACTTAGGTCGTGATCTCACTGTTCATAAGTTCAAGCCCCATGTCAGGCACTGTGCTGTTTATACTCATTTTGGTGGAAAATTATTTTTATTTTATATCTGATTGGCTTATTGAACTGTGACTCCATCCTTCCAGCATCCCTTTTTTTAGGAATGGAAGGCCTGTAGGGAACCCAGGTGTTCAGAGAGGTTTAGAGAGGCCGCTGTTTGAACTCCGTTCAAAGCCAGATCCAATGGTTGACTTTGTCAAGCTTGTATAGCCACTCTTTAAAAAGCCTTAAGGTATCCTAGCCTCATGCTATGTAATAAAGCAGAGTTTTGGCGTCATGATAAGATTAGCCTCTAAGATAGTACTCAATTGTTATAACAGATGCTGACGCCTCCTGGATTGGCAAATGCTAATGTCTCATCCTTAACCTTTTTTATGTTTTTATTTTTAGGTTGATGGTAGACTTACCTACCCAGCCTGTGGGATTGGTTATCCTGTCTCCTCTGCATTTGCATTCCAGAATACCTTTCCTCATCCTATATCTGCCAAAAATAACATCCATCCAGTTTCAGGACCAAAGGTAGACACATTAATACCTTTTTGAGGCAAGGTGTAGCAGCTTATTAAATATTTTTAATTTTAAAAATTACCTTAGCCTTTGATCACTTGCTAAGTATTGAATATCTAGTTCATTCTTATAGGAAATACTATCTGCTCTATATGGTATTTCTTGAATCGCTGTAATTTATAAAAAGGTAGACATCAGTATGCTTAAACTTGATTCCTATTCAACCTCTTTCTCCATTTTTATTCATTCTGTGTTTAATCTTTTACAACTCTTAAACTTAACTAGGATTATTGACTTCATACTGTTGATGTATTAACTATGGTGACCTTTTTGGATCCTTTTACTAGGATTTAAAGGTCTGAAAAGGCAGAATTATAGCATATTCTACAATGTAGTTCTGGCAACATCTTAAATAGCATAGGGCTAACATTTCCTCAAATCTGATTTATTTGCTGAGACTTTTTTCCTACCTGCTTGAGTTCTTCATTGTCATTGTTATTACTAATGTCTTAGGTTTATATATTGTTTTCATATGTATAATTTTATCTTCACAATAATTTCATCCACCAGACCAACCACTGATTCCGTTTCATTACTAACTTTAGGTCAAAAAAATTTTTTTTCCTAAATCTTGGGGCGCCTGGGTGGCTCAGTCGGTTAAGCGTCCGACTTCGGCTCAGGTCATGATCTCGCGGTCTGTGAGTTCGAGCCCCGCGTCCGGCTCTGTGCTAACAGCTCAGAGCCTGGAGCCTGTTTCAGAGTCTGTGTCTCCCCCTCTCTGACCCTCCCCCGTTCATGCTCTGTCTCTCTCTGTCTCGAAAATAAATAAACATTAAAAAAAATTAAAAAATCTTGAAGACAAATTAAAAAAAAAATTTTTTTTTTAATGTTTATTTATTTTTGACAGAGAGAGACCGAGCATGAGCTGGGGAGGGGCAGAGAGAGAGGGAGAAACAGAATCTGAAGTAGGCTCCAGGTTCTGAACTGTCAGCACAAAGCTGGACACGGGTCTCGAACTCACAGACCACGAGATCATGACCTGAGCCGAAGTCGGACACCTAACTGACTGAGCCACCCAGGCGCCCCAAGACAAACATTTTTGAAAAGAATATTTTATAAAATAACTGAGGACTTTGAAATTGCTATTATAAACACTTTCTCAAAAGAAACCTGCGTGGCTTTGTCGATGAAGTGTCTCTTAATCTTGGCTCAAGTTGTGATCTCACTGTTCATGAAATCAAGCCCTGTGTCAGTCTCTGCACTGACAGTGTGGAGCCTGCTTGGGATTCTCTCCCTCCCTCTCTGTCCCCTGCTTGCCTGTGTGCTCTCTAAAAATAAACAAACTTACAAATAAACGCTTTGTTAAATTAGTTTTGGGCTGCTCTGAAGATAAGCTGCCTGTGTTGCTTAGGCATATGCCTTTTTGCCAAAGCCTTATTAACTGTCCTCTGGAGCTATTGAGAATTCTCAATGAAATGAGAACTAAACCTGAGTTTTATGCTTAGAATATCATTATGTAAAGAGTATTTAGATGCACTTAGGTGGCTTTTCTTTCATTGCTTGTTAAAGAGCATTAGATATGTGTGTTCAGAGGATTACTATTGTTTTTTTACAATGTTAAGTAATTCTTGTACTGTTCATTAACTTTATTTGTCCATATTTTATTTTTAAATTTTGATTCCAGTATAATAAATATAGAGTGTTATATTAGTTTCAGATGTATAATGTAGTGAATCAACAATTCTATGTATTACTCAGTGCTCATCAAGATGTACACTTTGGGAATGCAAGCTGGTGCACCCACTCTGGAAAACAGTATGGAAGTTCCTCAAAAAATTAAAAATAGAACTACCCTACTACCCAGCAATAGCACTACTAGGTATTTATCCAAGGGATACAGGTGTGCTGTTTTGAAGGGACACCTGCACCCCAATGTTTATAGCAGCACTATCAACAATAGCCAAAGTATGGAAAGAGCCCAAATGTCCATCGACGGATGAATGGATAAAGAAGATGTGGTGTGTTTGTGTGTATACCACAGAATATTACTCGGCAATCAAAAAGAATGAAATCTTGCCATTTGCAACTACATGGATGGAACTGGAGGGTATTATGCTAAGTGAAATTAGTCAGAGAAAGACAAAAATCATACGACTTCACTCATATGAGGACTTTAAGAGACAAAACAGATGAACATAAGGGAAGGGAAACTAATATAAAAACAGGGAGGGGGACAAAACAGAAGAGAGTCATAAATATGGAGAACAAACTGAGGGTTACTGGAGGGGGTGTGGGAGGGGGCATGGGCTAAATGGGTAAGGGGCATTAAGGAATCTACTCCTGAAATCGTTGTTGCACTAGATGCTAATTTGGATGTAAATTTAAAAAAATAAAAAAAAAAATAAAAGATGAAAACAAAGACTAGCAAATACTGGAAAGTTTCAAGGGCAAAAATAAATAAATGTATACTTAATCCTCTTCATTAATTTCATCCATCCCTCCTGACCCCCCTCTGGTAACCATCATTTTGTTTTCTGGTTTATCTCTTTTTTTTCCTTTGCTTGTTTTGTTTTTTAAATTCCACATGAGTGAAATCATGGGTATTTGTCTTTCTTTGACGTATTTCACATACTGTTATATCTTTTAGCTCCATCCATGTTATTTATTGCAAATGGCAAGATTCATTCTTTTTTATGGCTGAATAGTATTCCAGTGCGTGCGTGCATGCGTGCGTGTGTGTGTGTGTGTTGCATCATCATGACCCTTTCATCTCTTGATGGATACTTGGGTTACTTCCATAATTTGGCTATTGTGTATAATGCTGCCATAAACATAGGGGTATATATATCTTTTTGAATTAGTGTTTTCATATTCATTGGGTAAATACCTGATATTTACTGGATCATATGGCAATTTTCTTTTTAATTTTTTGAGGAACCTCCATACTGTTTTCCACAGTGGCTGCACCAGTTTGCGTTCCCAACAACAGTATATGAGGGTCCCTTTTTCTCCACATCCTTGCCAACACCTGTTTTTCCTTTTCTCTTTCTTTTCTTTTCTTTTCTTTTCTTTTCTTTTCTTTTCTTTTCTTTTCTTTTCTTTTCTTTTCTTTCTTTTTAGTGGTTTCTTGAATATTATTGTTTCTTCATGAATATCTGCATATTCAAGTGTGGTTGCATCTTGGGATCAAATTTTGTCTTGAGAATTATGATTGAATTGCTTTTTCATTTTTTTCTAACTTTCTTTAATTCCAGTTAGTTAACAATGTTATTAGTTTCAGGTGTACACTACAGTAATTTAGCAGTTCCATACATCACTGCGTGCTCATCACAAGTGCACTCCTTGATCCCCACCACCTATTTAACCCATCTCCCCTTCCCCCTCTCCTCTGGTAGCCATCAGATTGTTCTCTGTAATTAAAAGTCTTGTTTCTTGCTTTGACTCTCATTTTTTTCCTTTGCTTGTTTGTTTTGTTCCTAAATTCCACGAGTGAAATCATATGGTATTTGTCTTTCTCTGTGATGTATTTCATTTAGCATTACAATCTCTAGTTCCATCCATGTCGTTGCAAAAGGCAAGATTTCACATTTTTATGACTGAATAATATTCCATTTTGTATATGTACTGCATCTTTATTCATTTATCAGTTGGTGGACACTTGGACTGCTATAAACATAGGGGTGCATGTATCCCTTTGAATTAGTGTTTTTGTGTTCTTTGGATAAATATCCAGTAGTTTGATTGCAGGATCATAAGGTGGTTCTATTTTTAATCTAAAAAAAAAAAAGTTTTTTATTTTGAGAGAGAAACAGTATGCGTGTGCACGAGTGAGGAAGGGGTGGGGTGGGGGGGTAGGGAGAGATAGCATCCCAAGCACCCTCCATGCTGTTAACACAGGGCCCAATGCAGGGCTTAAATCCATGCTGTGAGATCAGGACCTGAGCCAAAATCAAGAGTCGGGCACTTAACCAGCTGAGCCACCCAGGCGCCGCTCTATTTGTAACTTTTTGAGGAAACCCCACATTGTTTTCCATATTGCTTCTTTATTTTAAACAGCTTTCCAAGAAAATATATAATGTCCCAAATGAGGACAAGAAATACTACAGACTCTTTCCAGATAGTTGCCTAGTTTGTAGGAGTAATTATGGCTCACAAGATTACCTTTCTTACTGTTCTTCTGGAATTGGAGAAGTCATTATAACAAGGGTATTCTTAGAAGCAAGACTTCTAGAGTTTCCTATATCATTGATTTTTGTATTCTTTTGATCTTGTATCCTCAACAGTTAAAAAACAAAAGAAAACGGTTTTAAAAACACTTTGAGCTTGAATCTTTAACACATGAATATTTATTTGTGAATTGTATGCTTATATTACTATGCATATTATATACAGTATAGTTTACTGGTTAAGAAGGTGGAATCTGATGTTAGAATTTAAATCCTGTCTTTGTCAATGTGAATTGGTTCAGTCACTGAAACACAAAAAACAGGCATCTAACTCTTCATGCTTCAGTGTCTCTACTTGTAAAGTAAAGCAGTAATTTTATCTCCTTTACTGGGTTATTGTGAAGGTTAGGTAAGTTAATATATTTGTTTAGAATAGTGCCTGGGACATGATAAGTGATTTATTATTTTATCTATTAAATACTACTAATAGAATACTCAGAAATTAAAGAGTGAAATTGAAAGTATATATAAATCAAATTTATAAGATTTTCTTCTCCTACCTCAATGCATGGTATTATCACCACCTACTTTGAGACCACAGATCTGGTTAGTCTGGTGCTAGCAGATATTGTGATTAAAACATGATCTTTTTAGTTGAAGTAAAAAGAAACCATTTTATTTCATGACATTGAAATTGTGATATATCTGGTGTCTTTAAATGTTACTGTTGGGATTTATTTTTTTATTTTTTATTTTTTTTTTCAACGTTTATTTATTTTTGGGACAGAGAGAGACAGAGCATGAACGGGGGAGGGGCAGAGAGAGAGGGAGACGCAGAATCGGAAACAGGCTCCAGGCTCTGAGCCATCAGCCCAGAGCCCGACGCGGGGCTCGAACTCACAGACCGAGAGATCGTGACCTGGCTGAAGTCGGACGCTTAACTGACTGCGCCACCCAGGCGCCCCATACTGTTGGGATTTAGTACATTCAAGTAGATGCTTAACTGTGAGGATGTAAAATAAAATGAGTTAAATTAACATAAATTAGGCAAGAAACAAATTCATGCTGAAGGAAATAGAGAGGAGTGTTTTAAAAGATTGTGGCATGCTGACAAATAGAACATTTCATAATGTCATGGTGTCTTGTTCAGTTGAGTGTCCTGACTCTTGATTTTGGCTCAGGTCATGATCCCAAGGTCATGGGATTGACTCTGTGTCGGACTGTGTACTGAGCATGGTGCCTGCTTAAGATTCTCTCATTCTCTTCCTCTGTCCCTCTTCCCTGTTTGCATGTGCCTTCTCATTCCACATATGAGTAGAACGAATGAATAAATAGCTTCCATTTAAAACAAATTTGATAATTTCTTAAGTAAGATAGACAAAATAATTTTTGTTTTTGAAGACAGTAGGCAAGGATTCATTCATTCAATAAATATTTATTTAATGAAGTTTTACTATGGCCATACATTGTTCTAGTTGCAAGAGACAGCACTGAGCAAGACAAAGTCCTTGCCCGTATGGTGCTTATGTTTTGTGATGAAAACTCCATTATGATTGGTAACTAGAGTATCTTTTAAACAGAACTGTTATCAAGAAGATGTTTTTGATGTCAAAGAAAATGCTTGTAGTGAAATCACTTTAAACACTTTCAGAGTGTCTCATTCTGATTCTTGTGTGGGATAAACCTTTAGGGTCATACATGATCAGTTTTCATCATTGAGGCTGTAATGTGAGGATTTTCTGCCATGACAAAGTAGCTATCTAAGATCAGATGATTGGTTTATCTTGATAATGTTTAGCCCACAATGTGTATTCAGAGACAGATTTTATCTAGAGATAACATTTCTCAGACTCAATACTTCATTCACCATGTGGTTCTAAATTAATTTTTGCTTATTTTGTGTTAACTATTTTAAAAAGTAATATATGAGCATGGGAAGCTTCCTAATGTATAGGAAGGATATACTATCTAAATGTCCCTCCCGTGGTCCCCAGTTTTCTCCTCAGAGAAAATCATTGTTCGGAGTTTTTTATGCTATGTTCCAAAAATACTTAAAACATACACAGGATATATGTGTGTACATGTATAAATATGTGTGTATACATGAGTGTATATGTAATCATAAATAGTACATGCCCACTGTTCTGTGCCTTGCTTTTTTTCATTCAGTAGTAGTATTATGGAATAGGTCCGTTTCTATGTATTAGAATGTTAATTTTTGTTATTTAATGATTTCTTAGTATTCCAGTATATGCAGGTACTATACTTAATTTAACTAGTGCTCTGTTAATGGATGATCAGGTTGTTTTCAATCTAGATATTCATACCGTGCTTCAGCAATTATATTTGAATATGTATCTTTATGGCCTTTTACCAGTAGATTTGTAAGATAAATTCTTATTTACTTATTTTCATTTTTTCTTTCTTTTTAAAAATTTATTTTAATTCTAGTATAGTTAACATATATAGTTAAGTTAGTTTCAGGTATATAATATAGTAATTCTGTAATTCTATTACTCAGTGCTCATCAAGATAAAGTGTACTCTTAATTTCCTTCACTGATTTCACCTATCCACTCATCCCCTTACCCTCTGGTAACTATCAGTTTGTTTTCTATAGTTAAGAGTCTTTTTTTTGGTTTGTCTCTTTCCTTTAGTCATTTGTTACTTAACTTCCACATATGAGTAGAATCATATGTTATTTTTCTCTGACTTACTGAACTTAGCATTATACTGTCTCGTTCTATCCATGTTGCGAATGGCAAGATTTTTTTTTTTGAGCTGTATTCCATTGTGTGTGTGTGTGTATATATATATATACACACACACACACACACACACACACACACACACACACCACATCTTCTGTATGTGAGATAAATTCTTAAAAGTAACTGGGTCAAAGATAATTTTGTCTGTCTGGTGATTATGATGAAAATTAGTATTTCCCTCATTATTGTGAAACATCAGCTTTGTATTTATAGTTGGTTTCGTCATCTATAAAATGTCTATTTCTTTATCCATTTGTTTGCTTGAGATGTGTAGCCCTTAAAAAATGACATCATAAGCATTTTTTATATATATCTTGGTCACTAGTCTGCTGTGGGTTTTATATGTTAACGTACTGTTTTCCAATTTTTGCCTTGTCTTTTTATTCTTTGTGGTACTTTTTAAAGAAAAATTTAAAACTTTACTAAAGTATAATTTATATACCATAAAATTCTCCAATGGTTAAGTTTAAAGTACAGTAATTTTAATTAATTTATAGAGTTGTGAAACCATTATGACAGTCCAATTTTAGAGCATTTACATGTCCCCAGAAGGTTCCCTAGTGCTTATTTGTAGTTAATCCACACTCTTGCCCCCAGCCCTAGGCAAGTACTGATCTGCTTTCTGTCTATACATTTGCTTCATTACATTTCATATGAATAGAATCATACAATATGAAGCTTTTGTTGTCTGTCTGCTTTCACCATGTTTGAGGTTTATCCAGGTTGTAGTGTGTATCACCAGTTCTTTTAATTGCTCAATAGTATATCATTGAATGCATATGCCACCATTTGTTTATCTCTTCACCTTTTGATAGACATTTCAGTCACTTTCAGTTTTGGGCTATTACAAATAAAGCTGCTTGTGATTTTTTGTGTATAAGTCTTTGTATTTCTCTAAGGTGAATACCTAGAAATGGAATGGCTGGAGATACATATTTCATTTTTAAGAAACTACCAAACTTTTCCAAAAGTGGTTGAACCATCCATCAGCAGTCTGAGAATTCAAGATACATTATATTCTTGACAACAGCTGGTATGGTGAATTGTTTACTTTTAGCCATTCTAATAGGTATATAGAAATCTCTTATTGTGACTTCTAACATGCATTTTCCCTAATAGCTAATGAAGCTGAGAGCATTTTTTCATGTGCTTGTTTGTTATCAGTGTATTTATTTTGGTAAAACATCTATTTAATCTTTTGTCCATTTTTTTTTAATGTTTATTTATTTTTGAGAGAGAGAGCATGAGTAAGGAAGGGGCAGAGAGAGAGGGAGACACGGAATCCAAAGCAAGCTCCAGGCTCTGAGCTGTCAACACAGAGCCCGATGCAGGACTGGAACTCATGAACCACGAGATCGTGACCTGAGCCAAAGTTGGATGCTTAGCCAATTTAGCCACCCATCACAAGTGCACTTCTTAATCCCCATCAGCTATTTAGCCTATCCCCTCACCCCCCCCCCCCCCCCCGTAACCATCAATTCTCTGTAAATAAGAGTCTCTTAATTTGTCTCTCTCTTATTTTCCCCCCCTTTCCCCCTCCTTAAATTCTACATGTGAATTAAATCATATGGTTATTTTTCTTTCTCTAACTTATTTTGCTGAAACTCTCTGGCTCCACCATTTTATTGCAAATGGCAAAATTTCATTCTTTATGGCTGAGTAATATTCCATCGTATATATATATACCCCATCTTCTTTATCCATTCATCAATCAGTGGACACTTGGGCTACTTCTGTAACTTGGCTATTGTAAATAATGCTCTAATCAATATAGGGGTGCATGGAATTATTTTCTTAATTTCCTTTTCTGCTACTTTATTATTAGTGTATAGGAATAACCAATTTCTGTATATTAATTTTATATTCTGCAATTTTGTCGAATTCACTTATTCCAATAGTTTTTTTGTAGAGCATTTAGGGTTTTCTATGTTTGGTATCATGTCATCTGCAAATTGTGACTATTTAACTTATTACTTACCAATCTGGATGCCTTTGATTTTTTCTTGTCTACTGTGGCTAGGACTTCAGTAGTATGTCAAATAAAAGTACCTAGAGTGGATATCCTTGTGCTGTTTTTGATCTTAGGGGAAAAGGTTTCAATTTTTCACTATTCAGTATGATGTTGGCTGTGAGTTTATCATATATGACCTTTATTATGTTGAGGTGTTTTCTCTAAACCCACTTTGTTGAAAATTTTTTATCATGAATGGATATTGACTTTGTCAAATGATTTTTATTTAGTGATTGAGATGATATTTTTCTTATTTTTGTTAAAGTGGTGTTTCACATGTTGATTGTTTTGCAGGTATTGAACCATCCCTTGCATCCCAGGAATAAATCCCACTCAATCATGGTCAATGATCCTTTTAATTATGTTGTATGTGGTTTGCTAATATTTTGTTGAGGACTTTTATATCCATGTTCTTCAGGGATATGGCTTATAGTTTTCCTTTTTTGTAGTGTCTTTGTCTGGTTTTGATATGAGGGTAATGCTGGTCTTATAGAATGTATGATTTGAGGCTTTCTTTCCTGTTCCTTTTTTTCGGGATAGACTAAAGAGAAACTAGGTATTAATTCTTCTTTAAATGTCAGATAGAATTCACCTCTGAATCCATCTGGTTCTGGGTTTTAATTTGTTGGATATTTTTTGGTTGCTGTTATTTTTTTTTTTTACTGGAAATTTGTTCAAATTTTCTGTTTCTTCCTAATTCAGTTTTGGAAGATTGTGTATATTTAGGGATCTGTCCTTGTCTTCTGGGTTGAATTTGTTGGTGTATAATTTTTCATTTTAGTTTCTTACAATCGATTGCATTTCTATGGTGTCAGTTGCTACTTCCTTCACTTCTGATTTTATTTATTTGGTTCCTCTTTTGTTCTTGATGAGTCTAGTTAAAAGTTTGTCAATTTTGTTGATCTTTTCAAAGGACCAGCTGATTTCATTGATCTGTTCCAGTGTTTTTTTAGTCTCTGTTTCATTTATTTATTTGTGGTCTGATCTTTTATTTTTTTTTACTTGTACTGGCTTCGGCTTTGTTCTTTTTCTAGTTCCTTTACATGTAAAGTTAGATAGATTGAGATTTTTTTCTTGTCTTTTGAGGTAAGCCTTTATCACTATAAATTTTCCTCTTTAGAATTGCTTTAGCTGCATCCTGTAGATTTTGGACTGGTGTGTTTTCATTTTATTTTACTTAGTGTATTTTTCTACTTCCTCCTTGATTTCTTCATTTACCCAGTGGGTATTTAGTAGTGTGTTGTTTAGCCTGCATGTGTTTGTACTTTTTCCAATTTTTTTCTTGTAATTTCTTTCATAATGATTGTCAGAAACGATAGTTGATAGGAGTTCAATCTTAACATTTATCGAGACTTGTTTTGTAGCCTAAGAGATGATATGTCCTGGAGAATGTTCCACGTGTTTTGAAAAAAAATGTGTATTCTATTGGTTTGGGGTAGAATGTTCTGTATATATTTGTAAAGTTTATCTGGTCTAATATGTCAGGGTGCCTGGGTGGCTCAGTTGGTTGGGCCTCTGACTGTTGATTTTTGGCTCAGGTCATAATCCTAGGGTTATGGGATCAAGCCCATGTCAGGCTCAGTGCTGAACCTGGAGCCTACTTGGGATTCTCCCTCTTTCCTCCACTATTTCCTCTCCTCACCCATATCCCTTCCTCGAGGTCTTTCTTTCTCTCACAAATAAAGATAAAAAATAAAATAAAAAAATTTTAACATGTCATATAAAGATCCTGTTTCCTAATTGATTTTTTGCCTGGATACAGTATCCATTGATGTAAGTGGGGCGTTAAAGTCCCCTACTATTATTGTATTATTGTCAATTTCTCCCTTTATGTCTGTTAATATTTGCTTTATGTATTTAAGTGCTCCAGTGTTGAGTGGGTAGATATTTACAGTTCTGTTCCCTTTAAGGATTGATCCCTTTATTATCATGTAACGACCTTCTTTGTCTCTTGTTACACTTTAATGTCTGTTGTGTGATGTAAGTATTGCTACCTAGGCTTTTTTTTTGTTTCCATTTGCCTGGAATATCTTTTTCTTCACTTCACTTTCAGTCTTTATGTGTCTTTAGGTCTGAAGTGAGTCTCTTGTAGGCAGCATATAGATGGGGCTTGTTTTGTTATGGGAACATTCCATCACCCTGTATCTTGATGGGGCCATTTAGTTCCTTTACGTTTTTAAAGTAATTCTTGATAAGTATGTACTTATTGCCATTTTATTGTTTTCTGGTTGTTCTTGTAGTTCTTCTGTGTTCCTTTCTTCGGTTGCTCTCTTCCCTTGTGATTGATGACTTTCTTTAGTGTTATGCTTGGATTTCTTTCTCTTATGTGTACCTGCTATAGGTTTTTGGTTTATACTTACCATGAAGTTCATATATAACACTCTGAGTATATAACAGTCTATATTATCTTGATAGTCAATTTTAAAGACATTGTAAATGAACTTTATTTTTACTCCCTCCCCTTCACATTTTTTGTATAAGTTTTTATAGTGTCCATCTTTTTAAAAAATTTTTTTAACGTTTATTTTTGAGAGAGGGAGAGGCAGAGTGCAAGTGGGAGAAGAGCAGAGAGAGGGAGACACAGAATTGAAGCAGGCTCCAGGCTCTAACCTGTCAGCACAGAGCCCAACGCAGGGCTCGAACTCACAGAACTGAACCGTGAGATCATGACCTGAGCCAAAGTCGGACACTTAACTGACTGAGCCACCCAGGAGCCCCTCATAGTTTCCATCTTTTTATTTTGTGACTCCCCTTAACTAATTTTTTTTAGAAATAATTGAATTTAGTACTTTTCTAACCTTCATACTAACTTTGTGATTGCTTAATTATCTTTATTGTTTGTTTGCTTTTATTCATGAAAGTTTTTCTTTTCCTAATTTTCTTTTAATTATGGCCCTTTCTTTTCCACTTAGAGGAGTCTGTTTAACATTTCTTTTAAGGCTGGTTTAGTGATGATGAACTCCTTTAACTTTCGTTTGGGAAACACTCTTACCTTGCTGGGTAGAATACTCTTGGGTGTACTTTTTTTTTTTTTTCCTCCCTGTCAGCACTTTGAATATATCATGCACTCCCTTCTGGCTTACAACGTTTCTGATGAGAAATTAACTGATAACTTTATGGGATTCCTTTGTAGCAACCAGTTGCTTCTCTCCTATTTAAAAAGTTCTGTATCTTTACTCTTTGTTATTTTAATTATGTGTCAGGGTATGGACCTCCTTGGGTTCATCTTGTTTGGAGCTCTCTGTGCTTCCTGGACCTGGATATCTGTTTCCTTCCCCAGGTTATGTATTTTCATGTATTATTTCTCAAATAAGATTTCTGCACTTTTCTCTTTCTCTTCTTCTGGGATCTTTTTGATGTGACTGTTTGCTCTCTTGATGTTGTCCAGGAATCCCTTAATCTATCCTCATTTTTTATTTTATTATTATTTTTTTCAACATTTATTTATTTTTGGGACAGAGAGAGACAGAGCATGAACGGGGGAAGGGCAGAGAGAGAGGGAGACACAGAATCAGAAACAGGCTCCAGGCTCTGAGCCATCAGCCCAGAGCCCGAAGCGGGGCTCGAACTCACGGACCGCGAGATCGTGTCCTGGCTGAAGTTGGACGCTTAACCGACTGCGCCACCCAGGCGCCCCTATTTTATTATTTTTTTTTTAACATTTATTTATTTTTCAGAGACGGAGGCAGAACATGAGCAGGGGAGGGGGAGAGAGAGAGAGATACAGAATCTGAAGCAGGCTCCAGGCTCTGAGCTGTTTGTTAGCACAGAGCCTGACGCGGGGCTCGAACTCATGAACTGCAAGACCATGTCCTGAGCTGAAGTCGGGCACTCAACCGACTGAGCCACCCAGTCGCCCCCTCATTTTTTAAAAAGTCTTTTATCTTGGACACCTGGCTGACTCGGTGGAGCATGCAACTTAGTTGGAGCATGCAACTTAAGATCAACTTACTTGATCTTAGGGTCATGAGTTCAGGCCCCATGTTGGGGGTAGAGTTTACCTAAAAGAAACTTTTCATTTTGTGCTGTTCATCTTGGCTGCTTTCCATTACCCTGTCAGGTTGCTGATTTGTTCCTTTGCATTTGCTAATCTGCTGTTGATTCTTCTACTGTATTTTACATTCAGTTGTTAATACAGTTCTGATTAGTTTTTGTGTATTTTCTCTTTGTTGAATTCTGAGTTCATCCATTCTTCTCCACAGTCCAGGGAGCATCTTTCTGACCATTACTTCAAAATCTTTATCAGATAGATTAGTTATTTCTGTTTCATTTAGTTCTTTTCTGAGCTTTTGTCTTGGTCTTTTCATTTGGAGCATATTTCTCTCTCCTTTTGCTTGACCTTTCTGTGTTTACTTCTCTGAATTTGGTGCAACAGCTGTTTCTCCTAAACTTAAAGGAATCATCTTGTGTATGGTCATCTCCTGTGTAGATTGTGTATGCCTGGTGACCTTGGCTGGCTGGCTGGAGGTATGGCTTGTGTGGGCTGGGCATCATGGGGTACTTTGTCCTGCAGCTGCCATGGTGGGAGGTCCTGAACTGAAGCAGGCAGGGGCCAGGGTGGTCCCAGAGCTCTCCATGCAGAGGGTATCCTGAACAGTTTCAGGACAACTGAAACTGAAGTGGACACTGGCCAGGGCTTCCTGTGTCACTCTACACAGAAGGCACCCTGATAAGTCATCTGGAGATGATGTGGCAGTGGGTTTGGAGGTCCTGAGGTATTCTTTACTAGGGGTGCCCTGGCAAGATGTCTGCAGCTAAAGTGGTGAGAGCCTGGAGTGTTCTGGGGTGCTTTGCCCCTCCTGTTACTGTGGCAAATGGCGGGAGTACAGTGAGCGCAGATTAGAGGTGTTCTGGTGTGCACCATGCTGGGGTCGCTGAAGCAGTCTTCCAGCTAGGGTGGCCAAACCCTGTTCTCATCCACACTGTCAGGGCTGAGCAAAATAAACTGTGCCACTTCCCAGCCCCTCCAACCCAGAGAGAGTTCCAACAGTTCCCTCCACCATGTGGCAGAATTCTAGGGCTGGATCTTTTATTCTAGTTGCTCTTTTAAATTGCAGCTTTTTTCTTGTTTCCCAAGGTGTCTGGAAGTGGTGTGGGCTAGGAGCCCAGGGCTGGCTGAGGTACCCTGTCCCCTGTCTGCGCTATCAAGGTGGAGGGGGAATGTAAACAGTCCTCACCAGCCCTTGTGGCTCGGAGAGGGTACAGCAGCTCTCTTGCTTTTGGCAGAATTCTAGGACTTGATCTTTTATATTCTAGCTCTTCTTTTAATATGAGGCTTTTTTCTGTGCGTAGGGCAGGTGAATCAGCTCACAGTTACTCAGTACTATCCTTCCCCAGTGTAGTTCGCAGTGTTGACATTGGGTGTTTCCCTTTCTTACCCTGTCTCCACCTTTTGCCATTCTCTGTCTATATTTGTTATGCACAAGTTGTTCATTCAGCCTTCAGCATCTTCAGGAGGAATTGCTCTAGAAAGAGGTAGATTTGGTGTGTCTCTGGAGGAGGTGAGTTCAGGGTCTTTCTACATTGTCCTTTTTCTACATTGCCATCAAAATCAACAAGTTTCTGTTTCCTTTCAGCATTTTGAAGAGGTTATCCTGTGTTGCCTGGATTGAATAGTTTGTGGCAAGTCATTAGTAGTCATTTTTTTAGCACTTTTCCTCTTTAGAAAGTGACTTTTTCTCTGGGTGCTTTTCACATTTCCTTTTTTTTCGTTTTTTTTCAGCAACTTATTTATAATATATTTTGGTGTGGTACATGTATATCATTATCCACTTAGGGCTTTTATTGAGGATCTGTGTATCAGGGGTTTATGGTTGACAACTTGGAAAATTCTGGTCATTATTTCTTCACTTTTTTTCCTATTATTTTCTTTCAATATTCCATTTATACATGGTTGATCCCATATTTTTCTGTTGAGACTGTTCATTTGATTTTATGCTTTATTTTACAGTCAAATGCCATGTTTCAAAGTCACCTATCTTTTTTTTTTCTGCAGTGTTTAATATGCTGTTATTTCTGTCCAGTTAGAAATTTGTGTTTGAGGTATTGAATTTGCCATCGCTGCAAGTTCCATTTCATTCTTTTTTATATTTTTCATTTTTCTCATACTTTCAATTTCCATTAAATTCTTTTTGATCGTTATCTTTGTTCTAACATCTCTGTCCTTGTCCTGTTATCATTTCTGTCATTTCTGGATCTGTTTCTATTGACTCTTTCCTTGGTGTTACATTTTCTTAATGTCATCTCTAGTAATTTTTGATAGACTGTGGAACACTGTCAGTGGTTACATTGTTGACCGTATGTGTTTTGTTATCTTCCTTTAAAGAGTGGCTGGTAGGATTGCCTGGGTGGCTCAGTTGGTTAAACTTCCAAATTCATCTCAGGTCATGATCTCATGGTTCATGAGAAGAATTCTCAGAATACCCTGCATTGGGCTCTGCACTGACAGCTCAGAGCCTGAAGCCTGCTTCAGAATCTGTGTCTCCTGTCTCTCTGCCCCTCCCCTGCTCATATCCTGTCTCTGTCTCTCAAAAATAAATATTAAAAAAAAAAATTTTTTTTAATAAAATAAAGAGTGGCTGGTATTTAAGTTAGTTGTGGGTTCCCTTGATCCCTTTGGAGCATTCTAGGTTTCTTTCATTTTTTTTCTTTAGCTTTACTTGGGTGCATCTAAAGTAGCTTTTACTCAAGAGATAGTTCAGCCCTTCTACAAAGCTGTGATCCTTTGTGGCTCTTCATTGAATGCCCTAAATGATTACTATGTGTCTCCATGATTATGAACCTTAGAAATTGTTCATGTGAAAATTCCCATTTCTTTTTTTTTTTTTTTTTTTTTTTTTTACTGTTTTAATGTTGATTGATTTTTGAGAGAGAGAGAGTGCGAGTGAGCAGGGCAGGGGCAGAGAGAGAAGGAGACACAGAATCCAAAGCAGGCTCCAGGCTCTGAGCTGCCAGCATAGAGCCCACTGTGGGCTCGAACCCACGAAGTGTGAGATCATGATCTGAGCTGAAGTCGGATGCTCAAACGACTGAGCCACTTAGGCACCCCTCCCATTTCTTTTTTTTAGTCTTGGGGCGTTTTTCCCTATGCATGTGGCCAGTACTAAGAAAAAATTCTAAGGGATCCATGTGCAGATTTCCAGAGATTTTCCTTTATAGCTTCTTTCTCATCAGAATTCTGCCCTTTAACTTTCACTTACCCCAAACTCCCTAAATTCTGATGTTGATCTATGTTTTCCCTCTGTACCTGAATTTAGGGTGTGCCTCCAGTTGGAAAGCTGGGTCATTGATGGGGAATTACATTTCTCTCAAAGGTTACATACAACCTGTGCATTGTCTGTTCAGTATTTGAGACCATTCTTTTTATTTTGTACAGTTTTCTAATTTGTGATTGGTGCTGAAAATTATCTTATGAATTGCTATCTGATACTTTAATATTCCTCACCCATATTTCTTTTTTTTAATTTTTCAATGTTTATTTTTGTGAGAGAGAAACAGACTGCAAGTGGGGGAGGGGCAGAGAGAGAGGGAGACACAGTATCTAAAGTAGGTTCCAGGCTCTGAGCTGTCAGCACAGAACCTGATGTGGGGCTCAAACTCATGGACTGAGAGATCATGACCTGAGCCGAAGTTGGATGCTTAACCGACTGAGCCACCCAGGCACTCCATATTTATTTTTCTATAAGGAATATTAGAGTCAGCTTGTTTCACTTTAAAAACTCCTTTTTGTGTTTAAGGTTATCATGTGAAATGCATGGATTAATGTAGGGAGAACTAATATCTTTGGAATATTGAAGCTTGATAGTACAGTAGTATATACCTTTTTAATTTGTAGTTTTAACCTATGAAATTAGTATCTATCTATTCCTGTTTTATTGACTTTTTACCAAAAGTAGATATTTAATGTTTTCTCCTGCCTTTTCCTTTTCTATGCAAGTGGTCATAATTTTTTTTCCATCTATTAGTTTGATTATGTGTATACATTTTTCTGATAGAACCCATTTATAAATTCCTGGTGTGAAACATGCTCAGTCATCTATTTTAGTTTGGATTTTGTATAGATTCTTGGGTTACTTTTGTTTTAAAATTCTAATTCCTAGCCTTTCGTTTAGAAACCATAAATATAACAGACTTTGAAAATTCTTGAAAAGGGAAGAATTCTCAGAATACATGCTGTATATGCATCATTGTTATAAATAGGGAGAAAACTTTTAGAACTATGACACTTGCTTATTTAAAAATTTTGGGGGAGGGGCGCCTGGGTGGCTTAGTCGGTTAAGCGGCCGACTTCGGCTCAGGTCATGATCTTGCGGTCCGTGAGTTCGAGCCCCGTGTCGGGCTCTGTGCTGACAGCTCAGAGCCTGGAGCCTGTTTCAGATTCTGTGTCTCCCTCTCTCTGACCCTCCCCTGTTCATGCTCTGTCTCTCCCTGTCTCAAAAATAAATAAAACGTTAAAAAAAATTTTTTTTTAAATAAAAAAAAATTTTGGGGGTGACTAGGTGGCTCAGTCGGTTAAGCGCCCGACTTCAGCTCAGGTCATGATCTCGTGGTTCATGAGTTCAAGCCCCATGTCTGGTTCTGTGCTGGCAGCTCAGAGCCTGGAGTCTGCTTCGGATTCTGTGACTCCCTCTCTCTCTGCCCCTCCCCGGCTCATGCTCTCTCTCAAAAAATAAATAAAAGTTAAAAATTAAAAAAAAATTTTTTTTAGTGTATTTATTTATCTTGAGAGAGAGGGTAAGCAGGAGAGGGGCAGAGAAAGAATCCCAAGCAGTCTCTGCACTGTCAGCACAGAGCCTGACAGGGGGCGGTAAGCTCAAACTCGCAAACTGTGAGATTGTGACGTGAGCTGAAATCAAGAGTTGGATACTCCAGGTGCCTGGGTGGCTCAGTTGGTTAAGCGTTCGATTTCGGCTCAGGTCATGATCTCGCAGTTTGTGGGTTCGAGTCTCATGTTGGGCTCTCTGCTGACAGCTCAGAACCTGGAGCCTGCTTTGGATTCTGTGTCTCCCTCTCTCTCTGCCCCTCCCCTGCTTGCTCTCTCTCTCTCTCTCTCTCAAAAATAAACATTAAAAAAAAAAAAAGCGTTGGATGCTCAACCAACTGAGCCACCCAGGTGCCCTGATACTTATTTAAGTGCTGGGGTTAGAAGGCATTGACCCCTGCATTGTCAAAAAATCATGTATAACTTTTGACTTCCCTCAAATTTAACTACTGTATTTCATATATATATGTATGTGTGTGTGAAAAAAATATATATATATTTTCCCCCTGTCTTCCCCATGAATGTATTTTATATTGTGATTGAAATATAAGAAGTTGCCAAATGATTACAAACAAAGGGAATGTAGAGGAAGCATTCGGGTAGGCTGGACTCTCCCCTGCTTTTGGCACTCCTCATTCCGCTCCCTGTGTGCATGGTTAGTTCACTGAGGCCTGAGCTGAGAGGCAGTAAAGGAACCAGCTCCAGAGAGAGATTCTTGCTGAAGTGGCAGGGCCAGTTACTGGTTGTAGTTGGGCAAGGATCACAGAACGAAAGATACCACACCACTGGAGGGTCTGGGGAAACCCCAGAACAACAAGGAGGGAGCCTGCAGTGAAGAGCAGACAGCAGGCAGGGGTGCCGTCCACCATGGTGGATGTTCTCTGAGGTGGTGAGCTAAAATCCCCAGGGAACTAGCAGCTTATTGCTTGCCAGCATTTCCTGTAAGCAGAAACTAGGGAGTCAAGTGGATAAGGAATAGGTGTTAGTTACTTCAGGATCCAGCTTTGCTAACTGGGCGGGGATGAGGAGACAGATGGTACTGCATTCTACTGGTGTACTGTATTTATTGACCAAAGTCCGTATAAATAGCCCCTACAGTTCAAACCCATGTTGTACAAGGATTGGCTGCATTAGTGTTTGTTTTTGTTTCAAAATAATTGTTAAGAGATCATGTTGCACTGTTCATCTTGCTTCTATCACAGGAATATTTTTGGCAAGGAGAAATAGGATTTTTGTTGTTGTTAAATCTCTTCAGGAAAATGTTCTTGTGTTATAAAATAACTTGTTGAACCTGTTCTTCTATGTTCTAGATACATGAGAAAGAAGTTTTAACCATCCATCTCCATATGGAACTGCCTCCGTTCTCACTAACTCAGTTACATGAGGTGTTTTCCCTCTTCACAGGTTCAGTTTAACTTGCAGTTTACAAAACCAAATATGTCACTAGGAGATGTTCAAACAGGAACAACTATTAGTATGCCTTGCTCAACTGATAAGGAAAAGTAAGTACTTGTCATAAAATTTAATGTTTGCACTTTTGAAAGTCATCCTAAATAATTTTTATCAGTGTTTGAAAGCTTTGATGCCCACTTATTTATCTGTGACATTTTAAGTTACTGATCAGTGGGATTGAAGCTAGAGTCACTTTTCTTTGTAAGAAATAGATTTCCCTGGGCGCCTTGGTGGCTCAGTTGGTTAAGCATCTGACTCTTGATTTTGACTCAGGTCATGGTCTCACCGTTCATGGGATCAGGCCCTGTGTTTGGCTCTATGCTGACAGCATGGAGCCTGCTTGGGATATATATCCTCTCTCTCTCTCTCTCTCTCTCTCTCTCTCTCTCAAAATAAACATTAAAAAAAGATTTTCCATAATTTTTTTAAACTGTAAGATACAGTTAAACATACAGTAAAATTTTATTTTTTAAGAGACTTTCCTACATAACTGAAGATCTCCCTTTCATATGCTTTTGGGCAAGTAGATTAGAAATCTTTTTAATTCCTCTTCGTGGTTTTTGTTTTTGTTTTCCTGTATGGCTGTGTTTGCCTCTGGAAAGCTCTCCATTTTTCTGAATTAATGCTGCTAGTGTAAAGTGCTCTGAGAAGCCAGCTCTTTCAAACTGCTAGAATTCTTTGCTGAGAATAACAAGGCTTGTGAGATTGTCCCATACCTAACAAAATAAGCTTTAATTTGTGACTTCTGTTTTGCCTACTCAGAAATTCCTTCCTATTTTTTAGACCTGACACAGGTTTTACATAGTGAAGTTTGTAACGCATGAAAACTTGTTTCTGGGTATTCTTCATGTTTGTAATATTTTTTTCTTATTAACTCTTCTTAGTTAAAATTTAATCACTTTAAGGCCTGTCATGAGCTGGCTCTTATTCATTGGCTTCTAAAATTGGCACCAACGCGAGTATTATAGTAGTTGGTGAGCCTCTTTTTAAAAAAAAGTCAGAATTCTTTGAAGTCCTGAAATTTTTATATAATCTCACACTTGTTCAGGAGGTGGAGCACCTGCAAATCGTGTTAATGGTAGAACTTCGTGTTGATAGTTAACTCTCATACACCCAACAGCAGTTTTACTTGCAGAAAATATGATGATCATATTTGTGGTACAAAATCAAACGTAATCGTGTGTCCATAAAATTAGGACTGGTCAGCTATTTTGACTGTTTTCTCTTTTGGTTTTTTTTTTTCCTTTATTCATTGTCAGCTAGGAAAAAGTGGCAGTGGATATCAAAGGTTAAAAGTTAAAATTGAAGGAAATACCTGTTCACCCACTTAATTCTTCTCTGAAAATTGGAAAAAGACCATTTAATTTTAAGAATGTAATGTCACTGTTTTACAAGTGCCTTTGAATTCTTGTTATAAGGAACTACTAGAGAAACTTAACACTGGATGGATTAGAAAGTAGGACTATGGTAGTAGAAAAGGGTAATATATGACTACATAAATGCCCCTCCCTGTTTTTTCGCAGTTGATACTTGTATTTATCTGACTAGAATTCGTTATTGTGTATTAATTTTAATAGTGCTTATTAGTGACAACTGAAGTATTAACAAAATTTTGAAGAGCTTTTGGCAAAGGAAAAATCTTACTCATTAAATACAAGATGAAATAGAAGTTATTAAATAATAAGGGTATTCTTGAAGCATGAACATGTGTTTTCATCATGTATCATCACTTAAGTGCTGTTTTACAATTTCATAGTACTAGACTTTCATTTGGCCTACATTCTTAAAAAGAATTTTTTTTTTAATGTTTATTTTTGAGAGAGAGTGAGTGGGGAAGGGACAAAGAGAGAGGGAGACACAGAATCTGAAGCAGGCTCCAGGCTCCTAGCTGTCAGCACAGAGCCTGACGTAGGGCTCGAACCCACGAACCACGAGATCATGACTTGAGCTGAAGTCAGATGCTCAAATCGACTGAGCCACCCATGCCCTGCTAGCCTACATTCTTTATCTTAGCTCTTTGACTTATTAGTGCTACTTAGTTTACTGGGAAGAAGGGTAGGTATTTTGGCTTGTGGATAAATTGTTTGCTTAAGAAAGCACTGAAGAGGGGTGCCTGGGTGCTCAGTCAGTTAAACTCAGTCGTTTGACTCAGGTCATGATCTCACAGTTTGTGAGTTTGAGCCCCGCTTTGGGCTCTGTGCTAATAGCTCAGAGCCTAGATCCTGCTTAGAGTTCTGCAGCTCCTTCTCTCTTTGCCCTTCCCTGCTCACGTTCTGTCTCTATCTCAAAAATAAACATTAAAAAGAAATTTAAAACACTGAAGAACAAAGCTATAAATATAACTTCAATTATTTTACATATAGTGTATGTATATATATATATATATATATATATATAGATAGATTAGACAAACCTTCAGAATTAACTATTAAGGTGAAAACAAGACTTTGTAAAAATAAATACTATTTTCCTTTCAAGTGGTGCAAATTTAGGGCTGGAATCCAAATATCTGAAGAAAAGGGAAGATAGCATTCCTTTACGCGGACTCAGCCAAAATCTGTTCAGTAATCCAGGTGAGAAGACATTGTTGAAATGGCTTGTACATTGTGGATTCACTGTATTATATAAAGACTTGGTGAATACAAATAATGTTTTTCTGTCCTCATTTGCAGACCATCAGAAAGATGGCACTTTCGGAGCAGTACAGACATCTTCAAAGCCCCCTGTGCTCCCTTCTGCACCGTCAGCCTATTTCCCTGGGCAGTTAGCGAACAGTTGATGCTAGTGTGACCTTTTACTTTCTATTGAAATTTTAGAAATTCACAGGGTTTAAAAATATATGAACAGCATAGATCAAATCCTAAGCCAAGCAAGTTTCCAAGGTTACTTGAGCTTAACGTATTAGATCGTTTGGATCCTTTTTAAAGGACCGCTGTCTTTTATGGCAAGCTAGAGGAGCCCATGGGGGATTCTGAGTGAGGATTCTGAGTAAATGACACTTTGTAGTGTGTGAACACGGTGTTTTATAGAATAGTATGAATTTTATTAAACGAATCCTTAGAAATTCTCAGAAGTTCCAAGGAAAGAGTTGGTCCTTTTAAGGGACATTCTAGTTCTATTGAGTATCTGGGTAAATGAAAACCTGCTCAGACAGAATATGAAACCAAAGAATGTTAATAATTCATTTTATTTTCATTGGTAAAATAAAAGTTTTGACACCTGAGAATTATGAGGGAAAATGATTATCTCCAAAGATAACCTATATTATTTGATATTTTTAGTAAAGGGAAAAGTCCTAAAATTACCTTAGATGAATGAAAATAAATCCTTCATAGCAAATAAATATTTTCCTTGCAACCTCTTTAAATTAGCTATTAAACAAGTCTACTTATTTTGATAAATTATAAAAATAATTTGGACAGCATATTTACATAACCAGATTAGGCAGAAAGTGCTTTTAATCATTTGAACTGCAAAGTTTATAGGATTTTAATGTTTTCTGGAAGTCTTGACACATCTATTTTTTTCTCTTTTTTGAATTTCATGAGTTTGTTTCGCAGTTACATCTGTATTAGAATATTTTAAAAATTAGTACTATAAAAAATACTGGAAGAGCATATTTGTTTTTTTATATCAATGGTTTCATTTTGTTTGCTTAATAAAGTAGGCAAATTGAATAACTGTTAGAAGTTAACAGCTGTTTTCCCTGTAACCAAGTGTTTCAAGTAAGAATTACTTGGAAAAAATTAGGTAAAAAAAAAATTCACCCAGTATCAGAGGGTCCCCAATTTGTTTTCTTGCTGACCACCACCCAGTACAGAGCAGCATTCTCTTATGAAACCTATAAATCAGTTTTTGTTTGCAAAGATTGCTAATACTTGTGTGATATTTAAAAAACTATTTTGAAGAGGGGCGCCTGGGTGGCTTGGTTGAGCATCTGATTTTGGCTCAGGTCATATCTCAAGGCTCCTGAGTTTGAACCCTGCGCGTCGGCCTCTGTGCTGACAGCTCAGAGCCTGGAGCCTGCTTCAGATTCTGTGTCTCCTCTCTCTGCCCCGCCACCCCCTCAGTCTCTCTCTTTGAAAATAAAAATAAACATTAAAAAATTAAAAAAAAAAAAAAAACTATTTTGAAGGACCTCCCTCACCACACAGATGAAGAAAGAGACATTGAAGACATTAATGGCATACCAGTATCATTGGGTTCACGGTAAGACAGAGAATCTTTGCTAGTATTTTTCTGAAGCCACGATATTGAGTCCTATGATACCGTGAAACGTTGCTGGCAGTTGCAAGCAATCTTAACTAGGGGATTTATTCTAAAACATTTAGTAACCATTATGGGGTTGGATTTTTGTCATTTAAATATACTATATTAATATTAGTAAGAATACTTGGTTACACTAACTTCAGAGCACTTCTAATCATCTGGAAAGTAACCTCTTGGTGGTAATCTTTCCTGTAAATATTATGTGATATGTATAAAACGTGACAGTGTTTGGATGGGATTTATGATCTACAAGTAGTTCTTTTTTTATTTGAAATTGTTTTGCAGTGTACAGTTGTACATGTGTTAATAATCACCAGGTTGCAATGAACGTATTTCTGTAAACTGTGAGCTTTGTTAATAAAGTATTTATGGAGTGAGACATGTAAAAGTATATGAAAACATAAACCGGACTCCTCTGCAACTACCGACTATGCTTAGAATTTACTTGCATTTAATTTATGGACCAGGGTTTCATTTCTTTTGTCCTCCTACAAGAGTATTTTGTAGTACGGGAGAAAAAAGGGATTGAAAGGGAAAAGGTGTAAAGCTTTGATTTGTTACTGTAAAAACGATGATGGTAACAAATAAAGCCCAAACAGACCTTCTAGGGAATCACAGATCAAGACTTTTCTTTTAAAAAAAAATCATTAAAATATTTAATTTTATTAACAGAATATTTACATTTCGTTTAAGACCTTATTTAACCATAGTGAATGTTCCAAGTTTAAAAAGCATTGCGCAATAACCACACACAAGATGAAAACAGTGTAAACTATACAATACTTTATGTACAATTTTTACAAAGTAACACTTTTTTAAATAATATAACTGGACACAAAAATATACACTTTAGAGAAATTCACATCAGGAATTGTATAAAGCTCTCTTCTAGGGTCCTGAAAATTTAGGACAAACATTAGCTCTGTAAATAAAGTGTTACTGTGACAGTCCTGAAAGGCCACTATATATATTTATCTACATACAGATATCACATTGACATTTTCAAGGCTACCAGCTTTACTATATAATTTTAGATTATGTATTCAAGTGTTGAGGTTCTTATGATTATGCAAACATTAAAAGAATAGTGGTAGAAGTAGCTGGGGAAACAAATTCGAGCCAGTGTTTAGATTTACAGACTCTACCCCAATTTAAATTCTAAATGGCTGATACTTTCTCATTTCAAAAACAGTGGTGAATGTTTTTAAAATAAAATTACTACAAACAAGCTTAAAACATGATTCAGATTTAGTACAATTTTCTTAAGTTTTTTTCTTTTTTTTTTAAATGCAAACAGTTCATTTACCATTTCTTTACTTTAGTGCATCTGCATTAAGGCTTTGAATTATTTGACCCAAGATTTTACAATGTTAAAACTAACAGGTCCATAACCGTACTACCTACTCTGTCTCACTGTGAGTCAGCATAGAGTTAAAGCTCAACACCTGAAGGAAATGGTAGCAGAGACGTTGCTAGTATCTAAGAAGGTACGTATATAGTTTTTAATTAAAGGATGTATAATAAAACAAAAAAGCTTAGTGGCAAGAAATTGGTGCTAATAAACAAAAGGTTTCTTTTCAAAAGAAATTGTAACATCTTTGGAAAACTGTCCGGTTCTGGTTCTTTCTTTAGTTCCCACGAGTTCATGCAGATACATTTCTTAAGACAATCTTAAAGTACATTGAGATGGAAATGGAATGTACATCCAGAACTACAGGTGAAAACTAAGACCTGGGTGTGGTAGAAAAGTCTTCCTGATTTCAGTCATCACACGTTCGTGTCCTGGAGTAAAGGTTCTTTGGCCTCTCCTGGCGCTTGTGTACTATGGGGATGGCTGTGACCACCACAGTGCTTTCTCCAGCTGCTGGACCGCAAGCTTAAATTGGTATGTTCTGGAATAAACAAGGCAACAAGCAGAGCCAGCAGTACGGAACAGGCTCCAAAGAGGAAGGGGGGGCCAGGGATGATCGAATTCTGAGGAAGGAAAAGAGAATTAGGATTTTTGTACAGAGCATCTCTGCTCTTAAGAACTGCTTATCTTTTCGTAGTAACAGACTGCCATGAATTATAAGCCAAGACCACCTCTCTTTCTCCATTAAAGCCATGGTTAGAACATGCATTTGCTTTTTAGAAGAAAAGGGACACGCTCACTATAATATCCTGAGGATAACAACTGGTCCCAAGAAACAGCCAAAAGATTGTTTTAAAAACAGCCTATGCAAAAATATACTGTCATCACAAAATCGGAACACGTTCTATGAGCCTTCGCTTAATCTGTTCAAGATCTCAAGAGTAATAAAATTTATTATACACTATGAGCTACAGTAACAGAATCCATGACTATTTTCTTTAAAAGGTAAATATATTCTCTAGTAGCTAAAGGTGAAGAAAATACAGCTAATGCCGTTACCATTAAGAATCAAACCTTTGTTTTAGTCCAAATTACATTCATTCTTAGCAAAAACTTGCACTGCCAGTTTAACCTGTGGATAGCCCACAAACAAACACTCATTTTCATTTAAAAGTAGTCTTAGCTAGTTAGATCAGTGTGGAACTCTGCTGAACAAGCAAGGAAACTGATGCGCTGTTTGTATTGGCTAAAATGATCGTGTTTGCCGTTCACATTTTCAGTTGTATGGGGGGAAAGTACAGCAAACAAGTGAACAAAAGACGTTTATCAGCACCTAACTGACTTTTCGTACAGAAGGCAGGCTTAATATAGGGAACTCCCGCAGTACAAAAGTCCCAGATGAGACACAAATTGTACTACAGATGAACGGTTGTTAATCTATGCCGTTATGTGTAATAGGACAAACCAGATGTTTAAACAATTCTCGAAGGAAAAGTTACGTCCAGTTTCAAAAAGGGGTAGACAGAACACAGTCCTTTTAGGCTTTGGTTTTTAAGTGTCGTAGATCTAAAATAATCTCACGTAAAAACTTTAGTGACCAAAACCCATTTATCTTGTAATCCAGCCAAATGAACTATATTTTCACCATGTGAATGAGGAATTACCTGTTCAAAGTGGTGCTGTGGGCTTGTGTTTGTTCCCAAGTCTGTTCCTGTCATTGGCAGTTCTTTAAGTTCCACATGGAATATGTAGAAAATGAATCCATAAAGAGCTGGTCCCAGACCATTGCACAGTCCTCGAATTCCTGTTATCATTCCTTGAACAACACCTAAATCGTTTACACAAATTATGTAATGCTCCGCTTACTTTTTTTTCCTACCTTAGAACCCATACAGTCAGTCTAAAACCAAGGCTTTCTTTGTGACACTAGCAATTTACTACGATGACATTAAAAAGTACTTAGAGGCCATCAGCTCTACAAAGCATAAGCAGCAAATAAGAAGTCAAGGTATACCCAACCCATACACAGGCCTAGTTTAAATAAGTGGGCAAAAGCACTTTATTTCCCTTTGAAACATCGCTGGCTAAAAATAAGGCATTAGTTTACAAGCATAATTGTTAAAAACTGTCCCAAGCAGCTATTTAAGACCCATTGCATCAAATATAGACCCTTTTTATAGAGTTTGGGTTGGGGTGCCTGGCAGGTGGCTCAGTCAAGCATCTGACTTTGGTCAGCTCAGGTCAGGATCTCAGTTTGTGAGTTCGAGCCCCACACTGGACTGTCTTGTGTTGGCAAAGAGCCTGCTTCAGATCCTCTGTCCCTCTCTCTTTGCCCCTCCCCTGCTTGTTCTCGCTCTCAAAATAAATAAACTTAAAAAAAATTTTTAAAAAAATTTTTTTTTTAACGTTTATTTTTGAGACAGAGAGAGACAGCATGAACGGGGGAGGGTCAGAGAGAGGGAGACACAGAATCTGAAACAGGCTCCAGGCTCTGAGCTGTCAGCACAGAGCCCGACGCGGGGCTCGAACTCACGGACTGTGAGATCATGACCTGAGCCGAAGTCGGCCACTTAACCGACTGAGCCACCCAGGCGCCCCCCAAAAAAAAAATTTTTCTTAAGAGTTTGGTTTTTTTTCTCTGGGATCTTCTCCCAAATATAAAATGCACTATGCTTTAGCCACAGGCCTTTCCTTTCTCATTTAGCAACCAAGTGATCATTGCCACTCTTGTAACACCCCTTTTTTCCCTTATAACTAGAGGAAACATACCCTTTTCAAAGAATTATTTATCTTTTAGCGTTTCAAGAGGCAAATGTTCCTACCACAAAAGACAATGTTGTCTATGTCTTTAACTGAAACATAAAGATTTAAATAAAAGGGTTATTTAAACCCAAGGTGTCCAGCCCATCCATCAGAGTAAACACTTAATAGTGAATATGCGGTGGCCGACCTAGATCACTCGATCTTCTTGCAAGAGAACAGACAGGACCACACATTGAGAGAGAGACATAGTTGTGTATCCACCTAAAGACAGTTCCCTGGACTCTGCTTTTCCTCTTAACAGTGAAAGCAATTTTAAATTCTTTATCCTAAAGATCCATTTACGATTCTGTACTTAGGAAGGAGACAGAACATAGCATTAGAATATTCTGAACTTTTAAATAATTATCATCATGCATTCTTATCAGCTCACCTTGTTGATCAGCATCGGCGGTTCGTGACACAAGGGCACTGACAGCTGGAAAGGTAATGCTAGACATGGCTGCTACTGCCCCAGCAGCCCACATCATCCTGTAACCAAAGCAGCCAAACAAAAATAAATTCTCCACCGTGCCTGTCAGTAAAAATACACAAAAATCCAAGTAACTTGCTGCAAAATGGCTGTGGTGCAGGGAAAAGGAGAACTGTACTTGCTCTATTCCTTCCTTCCTTCCTGTGTGACTCTGGGCAAGTTACTTCGAGGTCTGGAGCACTGGGTGGGGATGGGGGCACTCTGAGCATAGTGGGTAATACACCTAACGCAACATCATTACATGTTTCCCAAGCCAGTAACTCTTCAGGCAGTGTTCCCACAGGCTTGTGATTCAGTGTGAGGGTACAGATCTGATCTAAGCCTTGGATGTTCTGGGCTTGATACGTGAAATGTTTTTGATAATTTAAATTGTGAGCACCTCTTTGTAAAAACTAGCCTGGAAAACAAAACATGCATCAACACGCTCTTGATGCTGACTCCTATCCAAATCCAAAGAGATGATACGTTCAGGTGAATGAAACATCAGTGGAAAGCGTGGACTTCGGTCCCGTGATTGTGAACACAGAGGTGTGCGCAGGCAGCCTGACCTCAACGTCGCTCTTCCCCTCGCTCTGCAGTGCAGACTGGCAAGAGAAGCAGAGAGACTTTTCTCTGGCATGAAGCCGGGACCAAAACAATTGGGCTTTTCTCAGTTAACTTCCAGTGTGTCATTGTCATCAGTAATGACCACTGGTGTTACACAATACTTCTCTTCTAACCAGAAGAACAAAAAAGGCAAGTAACGCTAGCTTTCAGAGCTTTGCTGCTTTGAGGTTATGTTTTTTCCTAATGAAGATACAGATTAAATGTCCAGTAGAGACTGAAAAACTAAATCTCACTTTAAAATGTCCCATTTTAACCTGTCCCATAGATACAAAAGAATGTCACACCTTTCTATCCTCAAGCCAGTCTCAAATATACAAATACCCAAGTGAGAAATCTGTATTATATACATTAGACAGGAAAAGAAAAAAGCACAGGAGAAGACAGATTAAAGTCTAATACTAAGCCTTAGATGAGAAGCAAATACAAACAAAAAGTCTGTCAATTATAACCTCAATAAAGCTGGAAAAATAAAAAAACAGCAAAATTAAAAAAATTAAGATATACCTACCAAGGTTCTGAACCAAAGCCATACCATGCCAGCTGTAATATTTGAAATCCAAGACCCAATAAAATGGTGTTCTTATTTCCGATTGACCGCATAAGTAAACTCAAGACTATGGTCTAGAAAAGAACAAAAACCAGAATAGAACGGTTTATACCAGAAAAGAGCTTAAAAAAAAAAACCAAAAAACTGGTGACTTCCTTCAATCTGTAATCTAAGATTACCACTTTTTTTTACATTTTGGCTTTTCAACAATTGCCCTGAATATATCTTGAGACCATTATTCCAGGTCACAGACAGCAGATGAAAGGTTCCTCTGCTGACACAGATCCAGATTCAGGGAAAAAGACAACTGGAAACAACAAAGTGAGCTTTCTGTTGAGTACATTTCTACTGACCACCTAAATCAGAAATTTTAAGCGGTAGCATCAAAAAGTTCAAACTAATGATTTGGAGATCCTGTTACATAATAGCTTTAAAAGTTTTTACAAGTCCAAGTTAATCCAAAATGCTTATTGTTCTGACTAAATACAAATAAAACAGTACAACAATTACTCTACATCCTTCATCCAAATTATTGCTGACACCATGATGCTTGGCAAACAGTAAACAGACGTAACAAGTATCATATGGGAAAAGTACAGTTTAAGAAACCGCGCCTTTGGAAAAACCGCCTGGATCATAATCTTGGCTCTCACTGTATGACCCTGGGCAAGTTACCTCACTCTCAAACAGTGTCTTCCAAAATGGCAAGAATATTACCTACTTCAAAACTCTGTCATGTGGGTTAGATGAAATGATATTTACATAGAGTGCTTAGCACACAGTAAGCATTTAATAAGTATTATGAGTGGATGGGTTTTATTTTCTTTCAAAGCTAACAAATTTAGCAATGATCTGGGGACATTAGAAAATATTTTTTGCTATTTTAATGAAAGTATTAAATATACTACCTAAAATAGCTAGTAAGTCCATACAGGAAAAAGTGAAAATAATTCAGGAAATCACTAGTGGATAACTGGCTGACATTTAAAAAAAAAATTTTTTTAATGTTTATTCATTCTCAAGAGAGAGACAGCATGCATACGGGAAGGGCAGAGAGAGAAAGAGAGGGAGACGCAGAATCCGAAGCAGGCTCCAGGCTCTGAGCTGTGAGCACAGAGCCCGATGCAGGGCTCAAACTCCAGAATGGTGAGATCATGACCTGAGCTGAAGCCGGACACTTAACCGACTGGGCCACCCAGGCACCCCACTGGTGTCATTTTAAATGTACAATTATCAAACAGAAGTTTCAAATTCTTTAAATGGATACAACCATTTAAGAATTTACTCAGATTTAATTATAGATAAGCCAGTGGAAAGCTAATGAAGATTCTTAACCAACTGAGCCACGCTAGCAGGTGCCCCGCTAATGAAGATTCTTGTTAAGATTCTTGAACAATTAAGACTCCTAGCTTTTTTCTCTCAGATTTTCCCTTAAATCAAGTGAGTATACCACCAGGTTTCATAAGGCACAGAACCTTACTGGATTACATTCTTCAACAACCACAATCACAAAAGGGAACTCACCCAGAGTAAGCAGTTAGCAAAGAAAAACTTCCCGTTTATAGTACCCTCTAACTGGGAACACGGATATTCTCCCCCAGGGCAGGAACTTTCCTTAAATATCTGAATCTTTGTATCCCTAGCACCTATTGTAAGTTCTTAGTGTTGATGGGAAGTATGTGTGATTTTTAGATACATCACAATATTCTCAATGATGGAATAAATTGCTTAGTGTGCTAGACAAGAAAAATTATTTGGTGTCCCTTAATTTAGTAGAACTCATTTTGTCCCAAAGGTTAAATAACTTATGACTTAACCAAGATGTACACAGCTAGCTAACAGTTAACTGACCCGAGTTTGGGTCAGTTTACCAAATATTTGCCAAGTTCCTACTATATCCCATTGCTATTCTAGGTCTAAGGGTACTGACCCAAGGGTCAGAGAATAGGTCACAGCACTGGTCAGCAAACAGAATACCTTGTCTTGGAGAGAAGATGGACATAGGCACACTGTTTAACAAGAGAATTCCAGGTTGTAGCTGCTGTGAAAAAAATAAAATGGGAATTGTGTGACAGAGGGGCTACTTTAACCATGATGGACAGGGAAGGACCTTCTCAGGTGACAGCTGAATGAGGAGGTAGAGGAGGGGGTGGTTATGTGAATATCTCAGAGAACAGAGCGCTCTAAGCAGGGACAGCAAGTGCAAAGGCCCTGAACTGGAGTGTATTCAACAACATGGAGAATGGGGCAAAATGAGGTCACTTCAAGTCTAGGGTTATTCTGGTTGCAATGGAAATTAAATTTTAAGCAAAAAAGAGGATTAAAACTTCACAAGAATTTCTTTGCCAAGTGAATAAACTGTAGGGAGACAATTATGGAAGCTGAGAGACTAGTAATGGAGGTGGTGAGTAATGGCCACTAGTAATGGAGATGATGAGAAAAGCTTCAATTCAGAATGTATTCTGGAGATAGAGGTAACAGGAGATACCATCTGATGGACTGGATGTGTGGTAAGGAGAAAGAATGACAAGCATCAACAAGAACGACACCAAGGTTTGTGGCCCTGACAACCAGGAGCGTGGTCATGCCTGTAAATGAGATGAGCAGCACGAAGGGGAAGGAATCCAGATTTTAGTTCTGGTTATGTCCGGTTTGAGATGCCCAGCAGATGTGTCAAGCAGGAACTCAGGGGCTGGGGTGGAGGTAGAAATGTGGGAGTCACCAGCATATAGAGGACTAGATGAGAGCACTCACGTAAACGTTTAATTAGTGCAAGCATTATGAACTCATGCCTCCTTGCGCCAAAGAAGTGATAAGGCCTAAAAGCCCCAAAGGGGATAGACAGCAACTGTTTGGCTCCCAATGGGAAGTGTCCATGTTTACAGACCTTATTGTTTTGGGGGAGAAGCTACATACCCATATTTTCACATAACCTCCCAATTTTCACTCATTCATTATTTTAATGTTTATTTTTGAGAGAGAGCAAGTGGTGGAGGGGTAGAGAGAGGAGGAGACAGAGGATCCGAGGCAGGCTCTGTGCTGACAGCAGAGAGCCTGATGTGGGTATGGGGCTTAAACTCACGAACCGCAGTATCAGGACCTGAGCCAAAGTCAGACACTTAACCAACTGAGCCACCTAGGCACCTCTAACCTCCTAATTTTGAAATGCTTCCTACTAATTTTTAAAGTTTTTATTTATTTATTTTTAAAATACTTTATTTTCTTTAGTAATCTGTATACTCAACATATGGCTCAAACCCACAACCCTGAAATCAAGAGTTGCATGCTCTACTGACTCAGCCAGCCAAGTGCTCCTTTAAAGTTTTTAAAACACCAGGGCACCTGGGTGGCTCAGTCGGTTAAGCGTCCAACTCTTGATTTTGGCTTAGGTCATGATCTCATGGTTCATGAGTTCAAACCCATGTCGGGCTCTGTGCTGACAGTGCAGAACCTGCTTGAGATTCTCCCTCTCTCTCTGCCCCTCTCCTGCTTGCACTCTTTCTCAGAAGTAAATTAAAAAATAAAAATAAATAAAAATAAAGTTTTTAAAACACCATGAAAAAAACCAATGTCCTCTAATTTAGCACTTACTTGGGTGCAGGCACAGCACAGGGTGCTACAAAAACCAAGATGAATGTGATATACTCCTAACCTCACAGTCTACTCGGAGCTCTGCTACTATAGAGACTCACAATCTTGGTACCAAGGCAAAAATAATCAGAAATAAACAGGTAAAAGCTAGTGTATTCTATACGGTGATAGACATGCCCTGGTTAATATGGGAGCTCAGAGAAGGGATACTTAGGGCAGAAGAATGGGAGGCAGAAAGGCCAGCAGGAGCAAAAGCACAGGGGCAAGCAGTACAACAGAACAAAGGGGAAGCTGTAAGCTCTGTGCTGCTACAGAGGAGGCTCAAAGACAGATCTTCCACTGGCTTCAGAGTTCAACAGTAAATGAGTTATTCTCAATGTATACTTGACATAAATGAGAATGCAAGATAATTCTTCTACCTTTGGGGTTATATATTATACTTAACATTTTAGTTCATATAATGACAGAGCAATGTAATTATCAGCATTTCTATGTATGCTACATACTTCCTCTCACCTGTTTTTGAAGTCCAACTGATTTTCTGACTTTATTTTTAAATGTGAAAATTCATCTCAAAAATTGTATTTCTATGTAGGCCTTGAAAGCTAAATGGTCATTTAAGTACCATATTCCTTGTGGATCGTGTACATAATGTCTGCTGTACCATCAATGCTGGATGGACAGTGCCTCATTTCTTCCCAGACTCAAGGCACTACGAGTGCTCTAAATACAAACCCAACCACGTGCCTCCTGTATTCACATGTCTGCCCCTCTGGATTCTCAGCTCTTAGAGACTGTTTTCCACCTTGTGTCCTTTGTGCCAGGTGCCATCTACTGACTAGAGGGAAAATTTCCTCTGAAGCACCCTCACATCACTCAAGCGTTCTGCAGGGTTACTGCCTGAATTTATTAGGCACCTGCAGCTTCCATGACCAGTTACATATGAAACTTCCTAACACTTTATAGCTATAAATCTCTTAAGTGTCAGAGTAAATGTTAGCTAGTTCTCTTCATCTAAATCTTCAACAAAATATTAACAATCTCACCAATGTAAGAAAAAGATAAGACATCATGAGCAGGTAAGATTTATCCCAGGATTAAAGATTGGTTTAACATTTGAGAATTCATCAAGCTCTACTCTATTTGTAGTTTCCTTGGTGTTATGCTTCAGAGGGGTGTTTTTTCAAAAGCTATTTATGCATACAGGCGACAATATATTTTCCTCCAAAGCTCAAGTGCACTTTTCTGATAGCCAGGATGGAATGCAACATTACTTCTGATCAAGGAGCTTCAAGATAAAATGGAAATTAGAAATAGTACTAATACTGCCATGTGTACGCATGTGTGGGTCTTGGGGATATTACAGAATTTAAATTTAAATTTGACATTTATCACTAAACCTACCAAAAAATTCATAAATGATGAGATCTGCAGAAGGAATCCTACACCTAAGAGATGGTGAAACATACTAGAATGCTATTAAATGGACTCTGCCTTTCATTTTGAGAACAGAATAAAACAAAGCTGTAATCTAGAAGACTGGATTTAAGGTGGGAGAGAATGTTAGATCATCTCAGAGTCTGGAAAAAACAAAGCCAAATAGGAAGAAATGTTTGGGGCTTTTTCACAGAAAGAAGGACTGACAGAAAATTCTGGCCACTGGAGCACAGTACTTGATTATGGAACAGACACAGTTTCGAGGCAAAGGTGAAACATCTCCTAAGGAGATCCAAATTCCTGGGCTGATTAGTATCTTATTCATCAGACAACCATTGGCTACCAACTGGGTTTCCAAGACAAATAGCTCGTGCCATTCCTCTGCTCAAAACCCTCTAATGGCTTCCTATCTTCCTGTCACATCTTAGGACAACCTGTGAGGCCCCAGATGATCTGCTCCCTCTCCACCTTTCAGATTCCATTTCTTAAAGGTCTCTCCTTTGCTTACTGTGTGAGAGCCGTACTTGGCTCCTGGCTGTTTCTTACACATGCCAGGTACAGTCTGTCCTGAGAGTTTTATTTCTGTTCCTGCTGCTTAGAATCCTCTTCTTCCAGATATTCCCATGGCTTGTTCTCCATTCTTTTGTGTTTCTGCTCAAATGTCACCTTGTGTCAGCAGGGCCTTCCCAACACTTCCAAATAAAATTAACACCCAGCCCCCAGTCAATCTCTAGATCCCCAGTACCATTTTTCTTTATAGTTTTCATTACACCTGATATGTTTACATCGACATATTTATTAGTTTTCTCTCTTATCCCACAAGAATGCAAACTCTACAACGGCAGGGATTTAATTAAGTTCACTGGTATATCCCGGTGTGCAACACATGGTAGGTATGCAATAAATATTTAAGGACTAACATAAAATATTCTACTTTGGGGCACCTGAGTGGCTCAATCGGTTGGGTGTCTGATGTAGGCTCAGGCCATGATCTCACGGCTCAAGAGTTCAAGCCCCACGTTGGGCTCTGCGCTGACAGCTCAGAGCCTGGAGCCTGCTTCAGATTCTGTGTCTCCCTCTCTCTCTGCCCCTCCCCCGCCTGCACTCTTTCTCTCTCCCTCAAAAATAAACATCAAAAAAAAAAAATTAAAAGAAAATATTTGACTTTATGCAGGTAAGCAGTGTAAATCAAACTATTATTCTGGTTTAGACATATGTTGATTAATATATGTGTCAGTCCCCAAAATCTGATCAAGACTAACTACACTTAACAAAACAGGAGTTTCTGAACCTACAAATCTCAGATTCCTGACACTGGTGACTCCATCAAGAAAGTGTCACCTGAGTATCACATAAGGGCCATGTGGATGGTCAACCAAGAGTAACTATCTCATCACTCTAAAAAGAAACTCACCTGTGCAATAATGGAAAGAATGCCAAGGACTGCTATAAATGCTGCAACACTTTCTGGTGAAAACTTCATTATCTAGAAGGTTTCCAGAAAAAGCATCATTAATTAGTAAAAAAAGCACAAGAAACACCATACTAATGCAACTATTTGTACATTAACATCAAATGGGCACCAAACTACTTGAACATTAACATCAGAAAAAGAAAATACAACTCATTTATAACCAAAGAATTCTTCAGAGGAAGAATCTGGCTTTCACTGAGAACCCAATCCTGTTAACATACTAAAAACAAAAGCTACTTAATTTAGATTAGGTAAATCTAAGTCCCTTGATCTAGACTTAGATTTAATAAATTGGAGTCAGCTATCAAGCACTCTGAGTCCGTTTTACAAATAAATATCGTGCTGTTTTGTGCTTTTTACAGGTCTTAAAAAAGGCTTGACCATGCTTGGTAAGATTAGTGTTAAGGAGCAAAAACTAACATTCTCATTATGGCTAGCTGCTTTGCTAATCCATGCTCTAAATCACAAAGAGACTGGAGTAAGTGAATGGATTTCAAGCTTCCCATCATGTCTATAAGCAACACATAAACTCAAGCCACATACATCGACAGGATAATCATATCTTTCTGCATAAACCAAAAGTCTTAAGAGATATGCATAAGGATCATAAACCACACTACACAGGAGGAGTTCTAGTGAGCCATTATTTACAAAATAGGACTCATTTAAACAGTCCCTTCTATTATAGTGCTCTCAAGATTAAATATTTCTGTTATTAAGGCACTAAACGATGGAAGAAAAGTCCACTTTGGCAGAATAGGATTTTACCTGTCTGAGGTATAAAAAGAAGCTGGAATATTGGCCTGCCTCCGGTAGGTAGGAGAGAAACACCGTAATGCAGATTAGCAGCACTATGGAATCTTGGCCCACTTTTTTTAAGGACTAGAATTAGAAAAAGACAGATAGAAGGTTTTATATCCAAACACTGACCTGCTCTTAAAAATATGCAGTGTTATCTTCTGGCAGTGTACATACAGATACTCAGCTAGCTTTTAAAAATGTATTTCAGCTTCCCCAAACTATTCCAGAAAGTATTTAAAACATTTTTAAAAATCTGTCAAGATGTTTTCCCCAAAGAAACATCCACAACAAAATATCAATATTGCACTGAATCATACATTCCCTTTTTTGCCAAAGGAAAAAACAAACTTTTTACCGCAAAGGGGTCAGCCTGTTCCCAGGAAATGGGTGCTCCCCACGATGCTGGCCGCATCTTCTCAGGCAACGACTCTGGCACAGCAACAAGGATAAAACAAATATCTAGCAACGCTATTGCTGTGGCCAGGACCACCACCAAGCTGTCCCCGTATACTCGTCCAAGGTAAGCTCCGATTGCAGGGCTGGTTACCAGACTTGCGGCAAATGTTGCTGACACCTGTGACAAGTAAAGTTCGAGAGGAAGAGATTAGTCAGTACAGCCTGACTCTACCTCAGCACCACATAGCTCAGATTTCCGTCAGTCCTCCCGTTGCACCCTCCCTCTCCTGCCTCTGCCATTTGTCTTATGCTCTCTTCTTTTGCAGGAAGAGAAAAGAATTAGATTTTTTAAGTATTAGATTCTTGGGGCATCTGGGTAGCTCAGTGGGTTAAGTGTCCGACTTCAGCTCAGGTCATGATCTCATGGTTCGTGAGTTCGAGCCCCGCATTGGGCTCTGTGCTGACAGCTCATAGCCTAGAGCCTGCTTTGGATTCTGTGTCTCCCTCTCTCTCTGCCCCACCCCCACTCACGCTCTCTCTCTCAAAAAACAAATAAACATTAAAAAAAAAAAAAGAAGAATCAGACTCTTAACTAAAAAAAAAACGTAATGGCCTGAAAGAAGTCTAAAAAACAATGCTCTGAAGAAATCCACTGTCACTATGACTTTTTTCCCCTATATTAAAATGAAATGTATGTTTACCTTGATGCATATTTAAGACTGGCTGAAATAAAGCTTAAAGACTTTGACATTTATCTTCTCATCAGAGAGAGTGTTAAGCGCTAGTATAAAACTGAACTTGGCGATCTCTTTAGGTGGTGGAGTTAGGAAGGATGGGATCACAGGTCCTTGGCATTTAGTTCATCACTAACCATGTCTAAAACTCTGAGAAGTCCAGACACCTCGGGTGAAGATGCAGATTAAAGAGGACACAGGTGAAAAATTTAATTCTGGGGCGCCTGGGTGGCTCAGTCAGTTAAGTGTCCAACTCCTGATTTCAGCTTAAGTCATGACCTCAGAGTTCATGAGTTCGAGCCCTGTGTCTGTGTCCACAACGGGCTCCACGCTGCCAGCTTAGGATTCTCGCTTTCCCTCTCTGCCCCTCCTGCATGCACATGTGTTCTTTCTCAAAATAAGTAAATAAACTTTAAAAAGCAAAGAGTAACTTATTCTCAGACATGTCTGGCCTATTAGACAAAATGGCCTGCACATCAGCAGATGTGACAGCAAGTAACACCTGACAGAGACTACACTCTGTAGAGGATAATTAGTGACCAATGTTGTAGTGCAGGAGTTTCTGCTCCCCACCCTGTGTTTTATTCTGTTTTTAGGCCATTTTTGACTTTTTGATGGAGGATCTAACTTCATAGGAGTGCTTATTTTTAGCTGTTTATTAAAAACTGCTCAGGGGCGCCTGGGTGGCTTGGTCGGTTAAGTGTCCGACTTCGGCTCAGGTCATGATCTCACGGTCCGTGAGTTCAAGCCCCGCGTCGGGCTCTGTGCTGACAGCTCAGAGCCTGGAGCCTGTTTCAGATTCTGTGTCTCCCTCTCTCTCTGCCCCTCCCCTGTTCATGCTCTGTCTTTCTCTGTCTCAAAAATAAATAAACATTTAAAAAAACAACAACAACAACAAAAAAAACTGCTCAAAAGAAGCAATTTGATTTCCAAAGGTCAATTATTTGACAAGTACATAACATTCTAGTAACTTTAAATATCTAGCTATCGTCCCAAGTATCCATCAGCTGATGAATGAACAAAATGTAGTATATTCCATACAATGGAACACTATACCAAAGTGGAACTCCTGATAAATGTATCAATATGGATAAACCTCAAAAGATTATGCTAAGTGTAGACCCAAAAGACTACGTGTTGTATCATTTCAGTTATGTGAAATTTCTATTCAAAGCAAAACTACAAACGTAGAATGATTGGTGGTTCGTTGCCTGAGGTGAGGGGTGGAGACAGATGACAGACGGGCTGTGGGCTGATGGAAATGTTCTAAAACTGGACAGTGGAGGTATTTTGTTATGGCAGCTCTAGCAGATTAAATACAGTGGGCTGTGGTCTCAGAGGAACTTGGGTATAAGCATGGTTCTGGAACTTAAGTGGACAAAGGAGCAATGGCTCTCACTGCGATGGTCACTGAGATATCGTATTCACAGAGACCATGTATTCGAAGCAGTGAGCAAAGGTCCAATTAGAGTGTAGGTGTTTCATGTCATTTCCCTTCTCTTCCATTCTCCTCACCTAGTGGCCTTACTTTTCTGGTTAGACAGAGGACCACAAAGAACACTTTCCCCGCTGTTAGCTGCATCTGTATTATTTTTACAAGAATTACCTGTCATTTGCTAGAATATGCCTTTAATATATAAAGCCTCCAGGTTGAATATTAATTTCAAGGATCTGGCTATGACCAAAAAAAACAAAAACAAACAAACAAAAAAAACCTTTAACAAAAACCACCTGGATTGTGGTCATGGTTGCACAACTGTATAAATTTACTAAAATTCATTGACTTATACACATAAAATGGATGGATTTTATGGTATGTAAATTATAACTCAATAAAACTATTTAAAAATTTTGGGGGTACCTGGGTGGTTCATCGGTTAAGCGTCTGACTCTGGGTTTTGGCTCAGGTCATGAGCTCACAGTTTATAAATCCGAGCACCATGTCAGGCCTTGCATGAGAGTGCAAGGCCTGCTTGGGATTCTCTCTCTCCCTCTCTCTTTGCCCCTCCCCTGCTCTCTCTCAAAATAAATAAACATATAAAAAAAAAATTCCTGGCCATTGTCAACTTTGTATCATTTAATGTTCTAAGTTTACAACTGAAATCATTAGTTATTTTTTAAGTTTCTCACTATCGGTATTTCTCCTCAAAACTTCCAAATTCCATGATTCTTTGTTATATAGTGTCCTTTGAATCAAGAAAACAGTCTCTTATAAAACGAAGATTCAGCCTGACATAATATTCAGCCCTTATTTATCAAAAGATGCTTGTTCTGGGCTCCTGGGTGGCTCAGTCAGTTAAGCATCTGACTCTTGATTTCAGCTCAGGTCACAATCTCAGGGTTTGTGCGATGGAGCTCTGACAAGCACAGAGGCTGCTTGGGATTCTCTCTTCCTCTCTTTCTGCCTCTCCCTGCTTGCAAGCACATGCACGTTCTCTCTCTCAAAAATAAATAAATGAACATTAAAAAAAAAAAAGATGCTTGTCCTTTATTTGTTGAAATTCATCACTGTCCTACTTCTGGATATCTAATAATGATCTGTATACTATCATGCCCGTGTAAACTATTTTCTTCTTAGATTTGACAGACAGCAGACTACACTACCACTGAATAATTCATTTCCCAAAACAAAATTCAGAGGTTGGCAAACTGCCACCTATGGGTCAAATCCAGCTAAGAATGGTTCTTACATTTTTGAAGAGATACACACAAAAACAAATATGAAAGAAACTGTGTATAGCCCACAAAGTCACAGAAAAGTTTTGCTGATACCTGACCTAGATATTAGCCTATTACATTTTAGAGTAGCCATTAAACATTAGTAATGTTTTAAACTCATGATAGTAAATAATTTATTTTCAGTATTCTTTCAAAAAGAGCTTCTATAAGGTAAAAATATTCTATAATTTTAAGTCTGGCATATATGACTAATACTGAAAGTATCAAAACTTACAAGGCTTTGTATTGAAAAAAACTTAAAAAAAATTTTTTTTAATATTTATTTATTTTTGCAAGAGAGTGAGTGAGAGAATCCCAAGCAGGCCCCTGCTGTCAGCACAGAACCCAATGTAGGGTTCGAACTCATGAACCACGAGCTCATGATGTGAGCCATCCAAGAGTTGGATGTTTAACTGACTGAGCCACCCAGGCACCCCTGAAAATAACTTTTAATATAAGCCATCCATTAATGTAATGGATGGTTTTATTATGAAATGTATTTTATGCAAAAAAATAAATTTTGTAATGCAAAGACTTGCACTCTTTGTAATATGAAATAATTAATGGAGTATTACTCGGCAATCAAAAAGAATGAAACCTTGCCATTCACAACTATGTGGATGGAACTGGAGGGTATTATACTAAGCAAAATTAGAGAAAGATAAAAATCATATGACTTCACTCATATGAGGACTTTAAGAGAAAAAAACAGATGAACATAAGGCAAGGGAAACAAAAATAATATAAAAACAGGGAGGGGAACAAAACAGAAGAGACTCATAAATATGGAGAACAAACTGAGGGTTACTGGAGGGGGTGAGGGAGGGGGGATGGGCTAAATGGGTAAGGGGCACTAAGGAATCTACTCCTGAAATCATTGTTGCACTATATGCTAACTAATTTAGATGTGAATTTTAAGAAATAAAAAATAAAATCTCAAAAAAACCAAAAAAGAAATAATTAAAAAAACAAAGTGTTTTCCTGCAGCTACAAAGAATAAACAAACATACCAGTCCATATGCCATACTTCTTTCATGTTCTTGGGTTATATCTGCTACATATGCAAATACCACGGAGAAAGTTACTGCAAAAACCCCAGAAACAGAAATAACAGCGAAGTACCACCTAGGATGTAAAGACAATTGACAAAAAACAGATTAACATTACCTTAACCTTCCTTTATTTCTGTAAGTGAGTTAGAGTAACAGCTTATTTCAGGCAACGGCTTAAGTCATCTATAAATCATAAGCCATAGATATAATGAAAACAGCATTAGAAGTGGCCCTTCAAAAATAATTCAGCTACTAAGCGGGAATACTTAAAATATATTTAGGTCAATATTTCAACCAAGTAGTGTACTGTTAATGGCTTTGTTGTTGTTTCTACCAAAAACAGCAACAAACTAAAGTCTATTATAATTCATCCACTAGTACTTCCCACCACAGCACTACACAAAAAACAAAATTCAGTAAATAAAATGGAGGAATGTTACTATTTATTTTATGCCATATATATAGAAACTAGATGTTATTCTATAAGCTATCTTTAGCTTTTCAAATGTTGGCAAAACAAAAAATCAGTCTTTACATAGAAGAAACCTGTGTGTCAGTTCACAAATGAAACTGAGAATAATTACTATAAAGAGTGAACAAAAACTATTAAAAAAATTTTTTTTAATGTTTTATTTATTTTTGAGACAGAGAGAGGGACAGAACATGAGTGGGGAAGGGGCAGAGTCAGAGTGAGACATAGAATCCGAAGCAGGCTCCAGGCTCTGAGCTTTCAGCACAGAGCCTGATGCAGGGCTCGAACCTACGTTCCATGAGATCATGACCTGAGCTGAAGTTGGACGCTTAACTGACTGAGCCACCCAGGTGCCCCAAAAACTATTTTAAAAAGAGCATACTACAGGAGCATTTGGGTGACTCAGTTGGTTAAGCATTCAACTCTTGATTTCAGCTCAGGTCATGATCTCATGGTTCATGAGTTTGAGCCCCAGGTCAGGCTCCACACTGACAGCACAGAGGCTGCTTGGGATTCTCTCACCTCCCCCCCTCTCTCCCCCACTCCTCCTTGAGCATGTGCACAGGCATTCTTTCTCTCTCTCTCTAAAATAAATAAAACTTAAATAAATAAAAAGCAAATTGCATTTTGGTATTTATGATTTCAAAATAACTGGCCAGGAGTAAGAAATTTCTATTGTCATGCTGAATGTTTTAAAAATCATGTGTAATCATAATGAACTTTCAGAATATTCTACTAGGGCTTTACTGCTTACTAAATTTTTTCTAACACACTGATTTCCACAGCAAATTTTTTGTCCATCCTCTGGACTCCTTTAGTAAGATGTCATTTGTGTGACTAGCATTCATCCGGAGTTTGGCCTTTAGAATTTTAGCTAACTAACCTACAATAGGAAGAAATGTAGGATTCTATCTATGATGTACGATAACTAACACTAATACGCAGTGGAGCAGAACATAAGAGAATTAATAACTCTACAACTACACTGAGCTCTATTATCTCAGGAAAATCATTCTCATTGTGAGCTTCCCTCCCTTCCTCCTCAGTGAAAATATCCTGATTTTAATTAACGTGGTCATGAGCCCAGCATCTTGTAATAAGGAGCATATGCCTGAAATGTGACCAAAGGGATGTAAGCAGAGGTTGGGTGGGAATTCTGTAGTTTCCATATAGGAAGGCGTTGTGCTCTTCTAGCCACTCCCTCGTTTGCTGCCTGAAATGTGACACAAGCTGACGCTCAGACAGCCACCTTGGAATGAGAATGGCAGCGCATTCAACTCCTAACTTCTTTTATATGGAGAAAGAAATAAGTTTCCTTGATATTAAAGCAACTATTATTTTGAGCTGTGAAATCCAAAAAAAGGTTAGCCAATAGTCTACACACTTCCTACAGTAGCATCCAGTTCTATAACCTTAATGAGCTATTGCTTAGCCACTATATTTTTAAGGGCCCTCTATTGTGTTGAAGAATAAACATGTTGGAAGAATAAAATTAAAACCTACATAGATAAGATGGCGAAAAAGTGAAAGAAATAAAGGAATATTTAGAAAACAATGAACAGAATGATGTTTAACTGCTATAATCTGATTATGTACATACCATGGGCTGATCTTCATTAAAGGAATTGGGGCACACGTGAAAAATACTGTTAGCAGCAAGAAGGATTTCCGGCCCCAAACATCAGAAAGAGCACCAATAAGTGGGGCACTGAGGAATGACAACAAACCCTAAAGAAAGTAAATGAAAATATGTATACTATGTATATCAATGACCAAAAAGAAATCATTCTACTAACCTAGAAGAGATTTTTTAAAGTTTATCTCTAACATAAACATAAGTATCACTAAACTAGATAGCTTATTTTTCCTCTATATATAATTTAAAACTTCCCGAAGATTATCTAGAATCACCTGAAGGGCTGTGGTTGTATATTAATATGAAATGCTCTAATGAATTCTCAGCCACAATAATTTGACACTGGCAATTCTAGGAAGGTATGTTAACTGTTTTTATATCCACAGGCTAATTATCTGTTTATAAACCTTGTTGATGAAATGGAATCAAGAATAAAGACTATAGAATACTCAAGACATTACCATACAGTTTTATACTTATTTATGCATTTTTCAAATAATTCTTTTCTCTTCAATCTATATTCTTGTTGCTGGTTTATAAAAGCATTCTAGGATAAAAATGCCAACACATAAAATACAGAAGTCTATAATGATGTGATTTATCATTATACAGAGTTGGCTATATTTGAGTCAAATCATATTTAAAACCCAGTTCATGTAAACAATGAATAAGTAAGTAAATAAATAAAAGCCAGTTCATTTTAAAAGTGTTAAGTAATCCCTCAAGATACACTCAAAATTGTAAAAATTAGCAGTGAATTGGTCCATTAAGTAACAATAATATATGGGCAGAATTATGCATACGAAAGTGTATGTGTGTATGTGTGCATTATATCACTGACCCTACCTTTACTCCTTGAATTAAGCCATTCATCAGAAATGTATGTTTAGGAAAGGTTTCATGTAATACCTAAAGAAAAAACCAAAATACCACATTTCAGTCTCAGCAAAACTTACACATTTACATTTTAAAACATCCCTTCATATAATTTTATCTCATAAATTTTTGGATTTGTATGACACTACGCATATGAGTAAATACTAATAGTACCAAACATTTATTTGGCATTTACTATGCCACAAGGCACTAAATTGGGCACTGTACATGTATTAATTCCTTTTATTCCTCATAATGACCCTGCAAGAAAACTGATACAGACGGATGTTAAATGTCTTATACATGATTACATAGTTAGTATGTGGCAAAACTGAAATTGAACACAGGAAGTCAGGCTTGAAAGTCCATACTTTTAATCACGATGTGGTGTCTTCACTGTTTGCCACATATAACTGACTGACAACTCCTTTACAGACAGGTATATTATTTAAGATAGGGAACAGGGCAATTTTAATTGCCAAAAAATGAATCTAGAAAGATACCATAAAGTAAGAAAAAGAAATCCAACCTATGAAAATGTATAACAAGTTATTCTACTCTTTCTAAGACCTGGCCTCAAAACCACATGGCATCGATTTGTTCAATGGGCAGCAAGTGAGCCACTGGGAAGCCACTGGCTGAAAAAGCAACTGAAGGTAAAAGTTATTAAATAAATGAGAAAGAGTAGCTATCATTTTTACAGCCTATGTGTCAGAGTCTTTCTATATACTTTTCATTCTAACAACATTATGGATTAGATAAAATACCACTTTACAGATGAGGTGACTGAGTTCTTGCCTAAATTAAAAGCCAGTGCTTCCTTGGGGCACCTGGGTAGCTTAGTCAGTTAAGTGGCTGACAGCTCACATCATGATCTCACAGTTCGTGGGTTTGAGCCCCGCGTCAGGCTCTGTGCTGACAGCTCGGAGCCTGAAGCCTGCTTCAGATTCTGTGTCTCCCTCTCTCTCTGTCCCTCCCTGCTCGCACTCTGTCTCTGTCTCAAAACTAAATAAACATTAAAAAAAAAAAAAGAAAGAAAAAAGCCAGTGCTTCCTCCATTATACCATCCTATTTCTCAATAAAAACAAGAGAGAATGGCAACATGGGAAAAAGAAAGTTGGGAAATCTCTACAGGAAGAAAAACTATGCCAAGTGCACTTTCTGACATCTTTTAAGAAAAACCTTTAGAAGAATTACAATGTTCCCTTTTCTTCAGTTACTCTTCTGCCAAAAACTGGAAATCTAACAAAAATTAACTTATATGTAAAAACAAACAAAATTAGAAATGTTTAGTCAAAGAAAATCATTAACATGGGAAAAATCTCGTGTTTACGATATTCGTATATTTTGTCTGTATTTTTTGAGGATTATTTCTATCTCATTTATTTCTTTAATTTTTAGAGAGAGAGAGAGAGAGTGAGTGGGGAGAGGGGCAGAGGGAAAAAGATTCTTAAGCAGGCTCCGTGCTCAGCGTGGAGCCCGGCATGGGGCTTGGTTCCATGACCCTGGGATCATGACCTGAGCCAAAATCAAGAGTCAGACGCTCAACTGACTGAGCTACCAAGGCGTCTCTCTATGTTTTATATTACATATATTATATATTTTCTCAACTGAAGGCAATTTTGAGCTCCAGGGATCAGATGCCAATGTCTGAATACATTTTTGATCGTCAAAACTTGGTTGTGGGGGAGCTATATTTAAGAGGTAGAGATCAGTGGTGCTGCTAAACACCCTACAACGCACAGGTCAGCCCCCACAACAAATAATCAGCCCAAAATGTCAAAGTGCTGAGGCTGAGAAACCCTGTTTTTACTTATAATAATGACCCATGGATCTAAAGAGCAAGTTTGTAAACTTTCTGTAAAGAACCAGACAGCAAATATCTGTGTAGGCTATACAGTCTGTCACCAGTATTCAACTCAGCAAAAACAACCACAGACTATATGAAAATGAATGGATGTGGCTGTGTCCCAAATAAAACATTATTTGAGAAAAACACGCTACTGGGGCGCCTGGATGGCTCAGTTGGTTAAGCATTCAACTCTTGGTTTCGGCTCAGGTCATGGTATCTCACGGTTCATGAGTTTGAGCCCTGAATCGAGCTCTGTGCTGACAGGATGAAGCCTGCTTGGGATGCTGTCTCTTTCCCTCTCTCTCTCTGCCCCTCCCCTGCTTGTGTGCTTGCTCTCTCTCTCTCTCTCAAAATAAATAAGTGGGCTTAAAAAAAAAGAAAAAAGAAAAACAGGCTACTAACAAGATTTATAAGATTTGCTCTGGCCATAGTTTGCCAGTTCTTGCTTAAGACTGAAACTCCTTAAAGGGTATCCTGAAACCTTTTGCAACAGATCAAATCTAGTTTTCTTCCAATAATTACTAAGAGCTGGGGCGCCTGAATAGCTCGGTTGGTGTAGCGTCTGACTCTTGATACCAACTCAGGTCATGATCTCACAGTTTGTGGATTCAAACCCTACATCGGACTCTGTGCTGAAAGTGCATAGCCTGCTTGGGATTCTCTCCCTCCCTCCCTCCCTCTCTCTGCCCTGCCCCCACATGCGTGCTCATGGCACAAGCAAGTGTGTGTGCTCTCTCTCTCAAAATAAATAAAAATTTTTAAAAAGTAAGTACTAAGGGCCAAATCTTTCTAGAGACAAAAAAATGTGTGTCACAAAGAATAAAGGGCATAATGAATATGTACAAGATGCTTTATAATATGCTAGACCTTACTGCTAATGATTCACTTTGCCAAGCTACCTTCTATTCCAATCAATCTAGTCTCTTCACTGTTTTCAGTATTCCCGGGCTTTCCAATATTCACACTTTTATAAATGACATCCTCTTCTTTTGAATGTTTGCTCCCCTTATCTTCTCTATGTAAATCAATCCCCAAACCTTCCAAATTGCTCCTCTGCTACCAAACTTTCCTGTACAAAGCAATCAATTCTCCTTTAGGGCCCAAAATAAGTGATTACAGCACTCATGACAGTCACATAGGGTTTGTGAAATTTCTTTTATCACATACTAAGTTACTTAGTTCTAATATTTTTCAGTTTTTTAAAATAAATATTTCCTTTCAACTGTATTTCAGACTTAAGGGCAGGTACTATATCCATTATACCTTGCATTTAGTATATCTTTATCTTGATTAGTGACTCACAGAGTACCTTCATGTAGTAACTGTTCACTAAATGTTCATAATTATCTGATAATACTGCTTTCAAAGTGATTTAATAACACAGAACAATTATGCAATTTAATGTTACAAAATAAAAACCTTCACAACCCCCCAAAAAAGTATAGTTAAATTAAGATAAACAAACATCCCTGTTTAATTTTTTTAATTTGAGAGAGAAAGAGAGAGGGAGGGGCAGAGAGAGAGGTAGGGAGAGAATCCCAAGCAGGGTTCACACTGTCAGTGCAGACCCTGACTCAGGGCTCAAACTCACAAATGGTGAGATCATGACCCGATCTGAAATCAAGAGTCGGACACTGAACCAACCGAGCCATCCAGGCACCCCAATCCCTGTTTGATTTTTTTTTTTAATATTTATTTTTGGGAGAGTGAAAGTGGGAGGAGGGGCAGAGAGGTGAACAGAGGATGTGAAGCGGGCTCTGTGCCAACAGGCTGACGGCCGTGAGCCCGATGTGAGGCTTGAACTCACGAACCCCAAGATCATTACCTGAGCCGAAGTCGGATGCTTAACTGACTAAGCCACCTGGGTGACCCCGTTTGACTTTTAAACAAAATTTTAACATGTAAAGATTTTGATCTGAGGCTCTTTTAGCACCAGACTTAGAGCTGAACAGGAAAAGGTGTAACATTTCCCAAGAAATTTTACAAATCTTGTAATTTATGGAATTAAAAATTTTTTGAGAGTAAATAGTCCTTAAAATATTAATGCCTTAGGACTATCTCTATAGCAAAGGCTACTAGGCCATTTACATAGAAGAGATGCTATGTATCTGAGTGTATGGTCTTAATCCATAACACAGACTGTGCATCTAAGCAGCCTAGACCATCAAACACTGGCCTAGTATTTTCAGAACCATAGGTCAAAAAAGTAACCCACTTCTAGGCATTATAGATCCTAAACTTACTGTTATTAATCATCACTGACTGAATATCCACTACCCCTTAAAAAATATTTGGCAGTGTAAAATTCTTCTTTCTGGTTAATGTAAATCCCCTTGGTGGAGACTTTACCATCCTCTCCTGGGCAGGCCCTCCACACAGCTTTTGTTCTTTCACTGTGTTCTAGGAGAATACAAGGTTCTAGAAGTTCTTTGAGTTTAAAACTTAAAGACAACTGAAACCACATGAAATTAAAAAAATCTTTAACTTCACATTAATTTTGAAAACTAAGGAATTTATTAAAATTCAAAACATCATAATCCTGTTTATTATCATTAAATATGCCTTACCATTGGTTCTCTGTTAAATGAATCAATTCAAAGATCTTTGAAATTTAAAATGTTGAACTTTATAATTTTTGAGAACTATGTATGGAAAGAAAGATACTGACTTAACACATAAATAAACTGAATTATACTTCATCCTCATTCTCCCTTTTATACGTTAAGAGCTGTGACCCTCTAAGAGGCACCACTTATAATCAGTTTCAAAGCACGTAAGACATAAAATGTTTAAAGATTAACTGATTTTTAGAAAGAGGGCGAAGTGCTATGACTCGGTGCCTTCTTGTACCTCGACACGTACCCCTGCCGCCCGCCATACCAACACGGGGGTTGGGAGTAAGGAAGTACGGGAGTCTAAAACAAAGAAGACTGCCAACAAAGTCAACAACAAAAATTTGTAAGCAAAAAGCCTCAAAATGAGCAAAACCTTTTCAGGCCTGTACTGAGTTAATATACTGGTTCTTAATTAGTGATATATACTAGATATAGGAGAATCACTTCTAAAAAATACACGTCTGAGCCTCACTCTTGAAAATTCAGATTTCAGCAGGACAGGTTATAAGGCCCAGGTATTTTGGAAAAACTCTCCCAAATATCACTGATATTCACTTCTAGTAAAAAATCACTGACTAACAGCACATTTTTAACTGCTGAAAATGTTCATCTCTGGTTGGCTAATTTGTCATAATGGTGAAAGTGAAGTTCATACTGAAGCCAAGCTCTCTTATCCAATGCCTAAAGGCCAAAGTACCTGAAAGCACCTGGAATATAAGAAATCTCAGCATTCAGATACAATCTAATGTCTACAACTCAATCCTTGTTTTGCCTAGTTCTGTCCCACACCATCCTCACAAGCATTTCCCCATCACACAAGAAAAATATAGAACACAAAAACTGAAATTATTTAAAACATGCATATATTATAGATGAGAAAAGAATTAGAAAAATAAAACTCTAAGCCTAATATTCATTAAACTTGATAGTTTTCTTTCCTGAGGACACTTGACTTTAAAAATATTAATGAAGTAAAAACTGAAAAAGGTAAAGGATTAGGATTCTCATTTCGCCATTTAAAAATTCAGATATATTGGGGTGCCTGGGTGGCGCAGTCGGTTAAGTGTCCGACTTCAGCCAGGTCACGATCTCGTGGTCCGGGAGTTCGAGCCTTGCATTGATTGGGCTCTGGGCTGATGGCTCAGAGCCTGGAGCCTGTTTCCGATTCTGTGTCTCCCTCTCTCTCTGCCCCTCCCCCGTTCATGCTCTGTCTCTCTCTGTCCCAAAAATAAAAAATAAACGTTGAAAAAAAAATTAAAAATTCAGATATAAATGACAAAAATGGGAATTAAGAATAACTGTTATAACAACCATGGGGGGAAAAGTCTTGCTATACATCAACTGGCAATGTTATAGATATTATTACAAAAAATATAATCATGCTAGCAAAAAAAAAAAAAATTAAGTCCTCACAAATTGGCACCTTTTATTTTCCTGATCAGAATTCAATTCTGTATTTAAAAAAGAAAAAAAATCAAAAGCACTAAACATTTTTTAACAAAAAGAATTAAAAATACACTAAGCACAAAGTTAGTTTTCCCATAACTATGAAAAATGAACTAATAATCAAGCCTTTATGTCTAAATAACTGGATTCTTTCCTTGTTCTTAAAGAAGACAGTCTCTGTCCAATTAGGAAAGAAAAATACCAAAGTTAGACAAAAAACAGGCATATCTAAAGAATATAAACCAGAAGCAAATTTTAAAAATTGCCATACACACTTTAAATCCTGCTGACAAATATGGAAACATCACAAAAAGCTTTTTTGATGGCTTGTGAACAATTTACCCAAAACATTTTAATCTCTCTACTTAGCTACTGTTTGGACTGCCAATAACCTTACCTAAAACCTGGGTATAAACCACCGACTGCCAGCATTCCCCCAGGCTGAGCACTGGAACAAAGCAAGCCTAGTTTCAAATACGAACTCTGCAGTTTACCTTCACAGTTGTAGCAAGTAAGTTGCTTAATTTTCTAAACCTTAATTTTCTCAACTCTATTATCAGGCTAATACCTCACCCATACGGTGATTTTGAGGATTAAAAGTGATAATGTATTTAAAGTGCCTAAGACACTGCCTGGACCCATCATAACATAAATAAAAATACACTGTTTACTATCACAAAGCTCAAGTAATTTAAATCATAGGACTGATGATCTACCAGACATTTATATGTTAAACTGGTAGTAGATTATAAAAAAAGCACACGAGAACATTATGAAGGCTAACAGAAAAGTGTGAGACCACATAGTTATCACAGCACCTCAGTAGCCCGCGACATCAGGTTATTATAATGTAAAGAAGTTACAAATGTCATAATGAACTTGCAGCACCTGATCAAGTTCCAAATCAGACTACATGGATTATGAAGGCAGGAAATGTATACATTAATTTTTGAAGGACTTCCATCAGAAATTATTAACAAAAACAAACAAAAAGATCAGACGTTTTAAAAGTCCACATTTCAATCTTGACAATCTATTAATGTAAAACTGATGACCTACTACAAGTAAATCTTTCTTAAAAAGTAAAAGATCTCAGTGAAAACATATTCGAATCAGCATTCTTACAATTATATGTTAAGGAACTGTCATTATTCAGGGAACTAATCTCACTTGCAATGCATGGTTTATTATAGAAGAAACTGTATTTATTTGACATTTTCTTTTCTTCTGGTTTTAACAGTATTCATGAATATACCCTATATGTTCAAAATAATTACTAAACATGTGTATTTTATATAGATCCAGTAATGATTATGTAGCCATAAAATAAATATGGAAATATATGGAACATAAATTTTCTTTCTTAGAACATATATCTACTTATATGATCATCCAGTTTATTTATAAACAAACTTTTTTGTAAAAACCCTTTTTGTGTAACAATGAACAATCTCAAAAAAATATAAGGAAGCATATCTCTCTAAAATTCTACTCTTCTAGATCTGGTAAGTTGTATATTTATCCTAATTACATCTTTCAAGATATTACTGACTTCTGCCATAATGACTCCTTTGTTTATTCTATTCCCCACCAATAGGAGAGAACTAGCTATCAAGGGGTAGCAAGGATGTTTGGGCTGGCAAGGATGTTTTTTCTAAGGTTCCAAACCTGGGAATATGTGGGCAAGATCAGCTTAGGGTTGTGAAAAGAAATGATCTTCTTAGATGGTTACCTTTACAGCCTTAGCCTAAACTAAGAGAAACTTGCATTTGGAAAATGCAGCTACATTAATGAATCTCAAAACAATAACACTGAGTGATTCTGGTCATAGATACCATCTTTCCTAAGTCTGTCAGTTTAAGGATCCCATCCACCCTATCCAGAGTGTGGGCTGAGCCCCTGCTGGCGTTCACAAGAAAAACCGCACCTAGCCAAGCCTTCCCAAACAGTAAAGGAAAAGTAAAGATTGGAAAAGACAACTAAACCAGGAAAAGATAGTACCTGAAGGGTTGACAATATTGGCACAAGAATGAACTGTGAAAAGGGCCACATTTTCCCCCAAAATTGAACAACAAGATTTAAGTTCACAATAAATAAATTAAAAGATTACTTACCACCAAGGTGGGTGCTGTCAATAATCCCCAAGCAAAAAACTCCAAAAAGATGACGATAACCGCATGATAAACACTAGGAGAACCTATTCCTTGAGGCTATAAAAACAGATTTTAAAAAAGTTAACAGTGCATTCCAGAATCACTAACAATTATGGCAATAGTCAATATATGTTTATTGAGAACATACATGTATTGGCACTATGTCAAACATCTGGACACTCGCTATCCCTGTCCTCAAAGTGACAGGGACAGACAAGGAACAAATACATTATAAAAGCACACTGTGCAGAATCCAAGGTAGGGATAGGAACATCAGACTTCCAGGAGGAACACTAAAACGATGAAAAGGTGTAAGTCACACAAGACTGAGAGGTAGGAAGGTGAACAAGAGAGATCAAGGCAGCAGCCTATACAAGGCTTGAAAGCAGGAGGCATTACAGGACTCATAAAGTTCAGTACAGCTACAACACAGGCCGCATACCAGGAGTTCGAGAGATGAGCGAGAGGCACACAGGACTAACTTCCATGCAAAGGAGTCTATATTTGAAGGCAATGGGGAGCCACTAAAGGATGATACGATTCATGCGACCAGATGAAAGTTTTAAGGAAGATCAATTTGGCAAAGGCATAGCAGATGGATGGATTAAAAGGGGGCAAAACTGAGGAATATTAACAGGAGGCTCCATGGGGCACTTGGGTGGCTCAGTCGGTTAAACATCTGGTTAAGCATCCAGTTAAACATTTGGTTAAGCATCCATCTTTGTTTCAGCTCAGGTCCTGACCTCACAGTTTGTGAGTCGGAGCACGGCATCAAGGCTACCAGGCAGAGACTGCTTGGGATTCTGTCTCCCTTTCTCTCTCTCTGCCCCTCCCTTGCTTACTCTCTCACTCTCAAAATAAAAAAAAACTTAAAAAAAAAAAAAACCCCACACAGGAGACTCCTGCACTAATCTCAAAGCATAAATGAAGCACGTGGCAAGAATTGTAACAGATATTAACATGGCTCAAAAGCAGAACAGTCCTGGGGCGCCTGGGTGGCTCAGTCAGTTAAGCGTCTGACTTTTGGCTAAGGTCATGATTTCATGATTTGTGGGTTCAAGCCCCACATTGAGCTCTGACACAACTGAGAGCCTGAAGCCTGCTTCAGATTCTGTGTTCCCTTCTCTCTGCCCCTCGCCCACTCATGATCTCTCTCTCTCTCTCTCAAACATAAATAAACATTAAAAAAATTTTTCTTAAAAAAAAAAAAGCAGAAGAGTCCCCAGAGTAATACGTGAGAGATCTGGGATTGATATACACAAGACAGGCACCTGGGTGGCTCAGCCAGTTAGGCATCTGACTCTTGATTTCGGCTCAGGTCATGATCTTATGATTTGTGGGATCCAGCCCTGTGTGGGGCTCTGCGCTGATAGTGTGGAGCCTGCTTGAGATTCTCTCACTCCTCTCTCTGCCCCTCCCCCGTGCTCGCTCGCGCTCTCTCTCTCTCTCTCAAAATAAACAAACTTAAAAAGATTCTCTCTGATATACACAAGAAAGAAAATACAAAAATTAAGTTTATACTGCTCCAAGCAATGTCTTAAGAATTACTTTAGTTGTTGAATTTCATATTCTAAGGTAAATATTAAATTGATGGAAAGCAAATGACCTCTAACGTTAACTCAGTCTCCACTAACAGGTTTCTATAATAAAAAGTTTAACCACCACATATTACAATGTTATACTTAACTTTTAAAGTATACTCAATAGTCTTATGTGGAAACTATAAAGTGTTTGGATTTCTCTATATACTAAAAATGATGCCACATCATTTTTAATATCGTCATGATATATCATCATTATTTAAAAAAAACAGTAACTCTCCCAACCTTCAGAATTTAGGTCCCTGAAAACTCCTTTGGTAGAATTTGCAGTTTAGGAACTTGAGACACAAGAGGTAGGGTGGAGAATGGGGGACACAAGAGTTGAAGGACCATGGGTGGGAATGAATTTGTTCAATATTCATCAACAAACATTAACAGAGCACCTACTATATGGCAGAGATGCTGGGATTACAAAAACCATTAAGACACACTCCAGGGAGTGTGTCAAAGAATTCACAGTCTAGAGAGGAAGGAACCTCATTATAAATCATCTGCTTATGTGCAAATGCAATAAAAGAGATATGTACAAGTTGGGAAGCAAGAAAGGAATATTGCGAGAAAAGGAGATAGTGTGGACAATCTCATCAGAGAAAACCATAATGAAATAGACAAGGGCCATGACAGTTTAGGGCTGATGGAGAATAAAGTCATCATGGAGTAAAGAAAGGAAGGCAGAAGAGGTAGGTAGCCTGTAAGCCTTGTTAAGGAGTTTCTCTTCATTAGAGCCATAGTGAACTATTGAAGGGTTTCAAGCAAGGGAATGGCATGATTGGACCTGCATTTTTCAATACCTCATGATGATTTCCTCAAGTTTGTAACCAAGCAGCAAACTGCATGTAAAATAAGGCTATTTCAAACAGTTGAAACAAGAGATGATGAGGGCATGGAACAGAGGAGTGGCAAGGATGCTGAAGGGGAGAGAATGGATATAGTCTTTAGAATGTGAAATAGGCAGCACCTGATAAATCTGGGAGGGAGAGTGAAGAAAGACTTCCCAGCTCTTTTCTCCCATAAGGCTCAGATTTACTTCAGGTACTATCTAAGACATTGCTCTTTGTACTTGAAAATTTCTACTGTTTTTTGAGGGCTGACTAAACTAATTAGCATGAATTCTGATGTTTGAAACCACCAGAGTGGGTGAGATTATCGAGAGAAGAAGTGGAAAAAGAACAGTGGGTTAAGGCCAGACTCTAAGAAACACCAACATTTAAGTAGTGAGCAGAGGAAAATGAACCATGAAGAAAATAAAGAAGGAACAAATCAGAGAAATATCAGGAGATTTAAGAGAATACAGTGTTACTGAAGATAAAGGAGCAGTTTTAGTAAGGAAGGGGTGATGTACAGTACCAAATAGAGCAAGTTGTTAAGGTAAGGTCAAAACATGTCTTTAGGATTGCTAAGCCCCAAACTGGTTTTGTCTACCACCACATATACTCAGCACCTAGTGAAAAGCCTAGAACTTCTCAGGACCCTTAACATGCTAATTTACATTATGAATTTCCAAGAAGATACAGTGAACACTGTATTCCAAACTTGACAGAATCCTTCTTTCATACAACAGACAGTATCTCACGGCCATCTGAGTTCCTTGTAAAACTATTTGGGAAATACTGATAAAAAGTAAGATGATGATCGGACTTCAAGCTGTAATACAAAGCTGTAATCATCAAGGCAGTATGGTACTGGCACAAAAACAGACACTCAGATCAATGGAACAGAACAGAGAACCCAGAAATGGACCCACAAATGTATGGCCAACTAATTTTTGACAAAGCAGGAAAGAATATCCAATGGAATAAAGACAGTCTCTTCAGCAAGTGGTGCTGGGAAAACTGGGCAGCGACATGCAGAAAAATGAATCTGGACCACTTTCTTACACCATACACAAAAATAAACTCAAAATGGATGAAAGACCTAATCATAAGACAGGAAGCCATCAAAATCCTCGAGGAGAAAGTCGGCAAAAACCTCTTTGATCTTGGCCACAGCAACTTCGTCTCCAGAGGCAAGGGAAACAAAAGCAACAATGAACTATTGGGACCTCCTCAAAATAAAAAGCTTCTGCACAGTGAAGGAAACAATCAGCAAAACTAAAAGGCAACCGATGGAATGGGAGAAGATATTTGCAAACAACATATCAGATAAAGGGTTAGTATACAAAATCTATAAAGAACTTATCAAACTCAACACCCAAAAAACAAATAATCCAGTGAAGAAATGGGCAAAAGACATGAATAGACACTTCTCCAAAGAAGACATCCAGATGGCCAACTGACACATGAAAAAATGCTCCACATCACTCATCATCAGGGAAATACAAATCAAAACCACAATGAGATACCACCTTAGACCTGTCAGAATGGCTAACATTAACAACTCAGGCAACAACAGATGTTGGTGAGGATGCAGAGAAAGAGGATCTCTTTTGCACTGCTGGTGGGAATGCAAACTGGTGCAGCCACTCTGGAAAACAGTATGGAGGTTTCTCAAAAAATTAAAAATAGAACTACTGTACAACCCAGCACTACTAGGTGTTTATCCAAGGGATACAGGGGTGCTGTTTCAAAGGGGCACATGCACCTCCATATTTATAGCAGCACTATCAACAATAGCCAAAGTATGGAAAGAGCCCAAGTGTCCATCAATGGATGAATGGGTAAAGAAGATGTTTATACACACACACACATCTTCTTTATATATATATAAATACACATACACAATGGAGTATTATATATATATACATACACATACACAATGGAGTATTACTCAGCAATCAAAAAGAACGAAATCTTGCCATTTGCAACTACGCGGATGGAACTAGAGGGTATTATGCTAAGCAAAACTAGTCAGAGAAAGACAAATATCATATGACTTCACTCATATGAGCGCTTTAAGATACAAAACACATGAACATGGGGCACCTGGGTGGCTCAGTCAGTTGAGCGTCCGACTTCAGCTCAGGTCATGTTCTCACTGTTCATGGTTTGAGCCCCGTGTCGGGCTCTGTGCTGACAGCTCGGGGCCTGTGTGTCTCTGATTGTGTCTCCCTCTCTCTGACCCTCCCCCGCTCATGCTCTGTCTCTCTCTCTCTCTCTCTCAGAAATAAATAAACATTAAAAAAAAAATTTTTTTAAGGGAGGGGCCACCTGGGTGGCTCAGTCAGTTAAGTGTCTGATTCCCGCTCAGGTCAGGATCTCACTGTTCGTGAGTTCGAGTCCTCCCGTCAGGCTCTGTGCTGACAGCCCAGAGCCTGGAGCCTGCTTCAGATTCTGTGTCTCCCTCTCTCTCTCTGCCCTGCCCCTACTTGCACTCTGTTTCTCTGACCCTCAAAAATAAATAAACATTAAAAAAAAAAAACAAATGAACATAGGGGAAGGGAAGCAAAAATAATATAAAAACAGGGAGGGGGACAAAACATAAGAGACTCTTAACTATGGAGAACAGAGGGTTACTGGAGGAACTGTGGGTGGGGGGAATAGGATAAATGGGTAAGGGGCATTAAGGAATCTACTCCTGAAATCATTGTTGCCCTATAATGCTAACTAACTTGGATGTAAATTAAAAAAAATTAAAAGAAGATAATGATTATATAACAATGTGTATAAACATACACACACAGCAAAAAAGTGGAGGGAAATGATGTGTTAAAAGTAGCTGTTTTAGGGGCACCTGGGTGGCTCAGTTGGTTAAGCGTCTGACTTCAGCTCAGGTCATGATCTCACGGTTTATGGATTTGAACCCCGCATCAGGCTCTGTGCTGAGAGCTCAGAGCATGGAGCCTGCTTCAGATTTTGTGTCCCCCTCTCTGTCTACCCCTCCCCTGCTCATGCTCGTTCTCTCTCACTCTCAAAAATAAGCATTAAAAAATTTTTTTAGTGGCTGTTTTAGTGAAGAGCACTCAATCAATTGAGGAAAATGTCAGGGAAGGCTTCTCAGGGAGGTAAATGATATTACCTGAGACTTCAAAGTTCAGTGGGAAATATACTGGGATTGTCAGATGTGTACGTGTTTGGGTGCAGGATGTCAGTGGAGGGGAATGATGGCCAAGAGCATCTGAGGGAAAGGGAAAGAGAACAGCATATGCAAAGGCCAGAACACAGGTAACAGCAAAACCTATTTCAGTACCTGATGTCTAAGGAGGAGAGTGGTAAAAGATGAGGCTGCGAGGTGAGGAGAGGTGAAACTGAAACGGTGACTGGAGAAAGGTCTCTTAAGTCACATGAAGGCTTTTAACTTTCAGGCAGCAGGGTAAATGAAACAATTCAAGACAGAAGGTAACATCACATCATAGGACTGTCTTCTTGGAACATTAAATTGCATTGCACTGTGGCAAAGACTTTGAAAGGGAGGGAGGGAGGAAGACCAGAAAGCAGGCTATTGAAGAAATATATGGCGGGGGGGTGGGGTGGAGTGAGGGCTCGCCTGAGTGGTTCAGTCAGTTAAGTGGTTAAGCATCTGACTTTGGCTCAGGTCATGATCTCACAGTTCATGAGTTCAAGCGCCACATCGAACCCTGCATCAAGCTCCACACTGAGCATTTTGCTGTAGCACAAAGCCTGCTTCAGATCTTCTGTCTCCCTCTCTGCCCGTTCCCTGCTCATGCTTTCTCCCCAAACAAATAAACATTTAAAAAAAGAAAGAAACACACAAGAGAGGTAATAGTAACTAGAATAAGACAGTGGTAGTAGGGATGGAGCAAAGTGAATGGAAACAAAAAACACTCAGGAGGCTGAATCAAAAGGACTCAGTGGTTGACTACATGTAGCAGGGGACAGTAAGGGAAGATCAAAGATGAAAAGGTAAGAAAGATTTCAGTGTCTGGCTTAGTCAGGCAGTGAGGAAAGGGGAAAGAACAAGAGATTAACACATTTTTGGCAAACCAGTTTGAGAAAAACATGTACAACATTAGCTGAATTTGAAGGCAACAAATTGAGAAAGATACGGAAGAAATAAAGATTAATATCTAGGTAAAGCATTCATAAGAAAACACAACAACATTAAGACACCACAAAAATATAATAGATAAAAACAAATAATTTTAAAAGCAGCTAATAATATTCTATCCTATGGAAATAATTAAACATTCAGAAAAAGCTCTACCATCATAAAGATGTTCATGGCAGCATCATTTATAGTGGGAAATATGGAAATCTAAATGTTCAACCTTTAGTAACATCTATAATCAAATTACAGTGTGTAAATCAGAATAATATGCAGCCAAAAACTGTTTATGGATAATCTTTAATGATATGTGGAAATGCTTATGGCAATGTTAAATTTAAAAAATATAAGTGGGAAAATAAAAACAAAAAAAATAAGTAAAAGCTGGATATAAAATTGTGTATAGAGAGTAATTTCAACTATGGAAAGCAAAACAAAAACTCATCTGAATGTTAATTATATTAGATAGCACTTTTAAGAGACATAAACTTGATTATGTTGTTCTGAATTTTCTAAATCTTTTTTAATAGGCATGCTTATACTTTAAATACAAGGGAAATGTTTAAGAGAAAAACTAGATAAAAACTAGAATAGAAAAATATAGGTAGTTGCATATACTTGCCCCTTCTGAGCCATTCTCTCATTATTTCCCAGAAGTGGGAGGAAAAAGTGTGTGTGTGTTGTATATTTTTTAAAGGAGGGGATGAGGGGGGTAGGTAGGGGTACTTGCTTGTCCTAAAGTACTGGTAATTTTGAGAGCTATATTATATCCATATTCAACTTTTTTGTTTTGAATAAATTCAAAAATAATACAAGATCTTAATAAAATTGACAAATTTTAAAAATATTTTACTGATTTAAAATACAAATATTTCCAGGTGGGACTTTTGACACAAGCACTAGTGGTTTTAATGGAATATCTATCCACAAGCAAAATTCTAGGACAATTAGAGAAAGAATACCAGGGTCATGGCCTGGGCAGAAAGACCAGGGGAAATTAATAGACAAGTAGGGGCAAATATCTGACCAGTAAGTAGTTTACAGCATCAAGAGTAGAGAGTTTAGATCACAATGAGATTATATCAACAGATAACATTTAGGGATGCTAAAAGAATTCTGAGGTACCAAGTGAAAAATTCTGAAGGAGATAAATCGGAATATAAATACATGTCCAACCCCAAAAGCCAAGATATGCCATCTACAACCATGATAATTACTACACCAAAAGTCCTCCATTCAGGTACGTAATTTCTCTCTTACAGAGGGATGGTTTCATGACAGTCGCCTCTAGCTTTAACCTCAGAAGTCAGGGACAATCTCCTTTCTTCACCTCCACCCTCCAATCTAATTCCCATTTTCTAAATCATAATTTCTACTGGTAATCAAGTATGGTTTCACCATCTAGGCTTTGGGCCAAGCCTTTTAAAATCATTTATTCTTCTATCCTAGGTAACGTCCACAAATTTATATTTCACTGTGTAAAGTCCTTATTTCATTTTATTTAACCTAAACTTACCTTTCTAGGCTTCTGCTGAGACAGGCCCTATGCTTTATTCTTCTATGATCTGGAGCATCTGGTCCATGCATAGCACAAAGGTGCTTAATAAATGTCTGTAGAACTTAAGTGAATTACTCTGTAAGTCCCTTCTATCACCACAGGTATTCAGTATAATTACTGTATTTAAAGACTATTAAATTTTTATTAATTATTATTAGTTAAACTTGCACCTTCCTCTACTAATACCCTCCTCTACACTCTAATATCTGATACCCCACTGTGTCATCTATCACACAGATTTATTGCACACATATACTAGATTAAAACAGTAATGAAAGTATTACTGAAAACTTATAATGGTTTACATTCAAAATCTTGCTTACTCTTCCTGACCACCTTTCAGATTGGACACTGTTACCTCCATTTTATAGTCTAACACAGCAAATAAGAGATGGAATGGAGTCTATCCAGGCAATTCCAGAGCCCAAGTGTACAGCTATGCTGGTTTTGGTGATTATACAGAATACATTACCACAGACTGTTACTCTTTTAAGTGTAGGGATCCAGTTTTTTTCCATTTTAGTATCCAATGTGTAGCACAATGCCTGGTCTAAAAAAGGTATTTCATGACCATGGCTGATTGATAGCCCTAATCATGCAGTCACTGAGCTGCTAGGGAAATTAAGTTAGTCACTTTACCTCTCTCAGAAGGAAGAGATTTATTAATCTCTCACCTAAATCCTTATCTAGCTCCCAAATTTTGGGTCTATGATTGTCCAGTCAATAGGGTTTATGAATGCAGCAATTATTATACAGGATGTTGACTTTAATAACTTATGTTGTATATCTATCAGTGTGAACTGGGGGTTTATAGAGATTTTTGGCCAGAAGACAGAATTAATTCTACCTATAACTGGGCATTATAATCCCACTTATTAAACAGAATTTATCATGTGAATAAACAATGAGAATAAGCCAAACTGAGGCTCATTCTTCAAAACAACTGGCTTAAACTATTAAAAAGTGTCAATATCATAAAAAAAAACAAGTTATTCTAGACTGAAGAGACATGGCAACTAAATGTAATGATTAAATTCTGTACCCAAAAAAAGACAACTATTAAGGAGGTACAATTAGAGAAATGTGGCTATAGCTAATATATTACTTAATACTATTATGTTAACGTTAAAATTTCCTGAATGTCAGGGGCGCCTGGGTAGCTCAGTCGGTTAAGCGTCCAACTTCAACTCAGGTCATGATCTCGTGATTCGTGGGTTTGAGTCGCGCATAGGGCTCTGTGTTGACAGTTCAGAGCCTGGATCCTACTTCAGATTCTGTGTCTCCCTCTCTCTGCCCCTCCTCTGTTCATGCATGCGCTCTCTCTCAAAAATAAACATTAAAAAAAATTTTTTTAAATACATTAAAATTTCCCAAATGTGGTAATTACATTGTGGTTATGTGGGAGAACATCCTTTTTCTTAGGTGATATATTCTCAGTTTTATAGGGGTAAAGTGTCTTGATATCTACAACGAACTCCTCAAATGGTTCAAAACAAAACAAAACAAAACAAAAAAAACGTGAGCATATATAGAGAGAAGAGAAGAAAAATAAATGTGGCAAAATGTTAATCTGTGATGTGAATCTGTAGGATGGGCAGATGAATACTCATTATGCTATTTTTGCAACTTTTCTGTAGTTTAAAAATTCTCCAAAGTTGGGAAAAATTTTAAAAACATTATAAAAACCAAGATAAAGTAGGGGCACCTGGGTGGCTCAGTCAGTTAAGCACCCAACTCTTGATCTCGGCTCAGGTCATGATCTCATGGTCATGAGATGGAGCCCCAAGTCAGGCTCTGTGCTAAGCATGGAGCCTGCTTAAGATTCTCTCTCTCCCTCTCCCTCTGCCCCTCCCCCTCCTCATGCTTGCTGTCTCAAAACAAGTAAATAAAAATTTAAAAAATAAAGTATAAGGGAGAATAATTTTGATCTTAAAATTTAATACAGACAAGTTATCAATCAAAAATGAGGGTAGGGGCACCTAGGTGGCACAGTCAGTTAAGCGTCTGGCTCTTGGTTTTGGCTCAGGTCATGATCTCAGGGTTCATGAGTTCAAGCCCTGAGTCAGGTTCTGCACTGACAATGCAGAGCCTGCTTGGGATCCTCTCTCTTCCTCTCTCTCTGCCCTTCACCTGCTCTCTCTCTGTCTCAAATATAAATAAACTTTAAAAACAACTAAAATGAGAGTAAAATATAGCTTCAAAAAGAAACTTTGAATTTCCTCTGAATGATACATAACTAAGCTAAAATAACATCATGTAAAAGTCTTACACACAAAAAATACAAAGGTGCTTAGTTACAGGCATCTAAGAATTGTAGCTTTTCATGGAAGAACATTAAAAAAAAACCCTGTAACTACAAAGCTGCTTTCATGGGATACTGACACATTATGGCATAACTAGAGAAAATGTAAGCAGGCATCATGTTTCCTTTCTCACAAAGTCAAGTGGTGTTTTCTTATTTCCTCTGACTTTAATCAAGCAAAGCGAGATCCATTAGTTTTGTAGAGCAAAAAGAAAACAAAACCAATCCGTAATTTCCTGGAAGTATGAATCACCATAAACATGTTGCTACACTATTATACTCATTAAGTAAACCATTTTGGCTTAATTTGCAGTGAGACTTTAGATTTTACTGATAGGCTACAGATAAATTTTAAAGACACATATTTAATATTTGTATGTTATCACAAAAGTGAAGAGGTTTTGGTTAAATTGCTCCTAGGGGTGCCTGGGTGGCTCAGTTGGTCAAGCGTCGGACCCTTCATCTCATCTCAGGTCTTGAGCTCAGGGTCCTGAGTTCAGGCCCTGCATTGGGCTCTGTGCTGGGCCTGAGGCCTACTTAAAAAAAAGAAAAATTAATTTTTAAAAAAGATTACTCTGAAATAGAAATTAAATATACTTCTTAAACACGTTTAACAAAATTAGAATGAGACCAAATTTTAGTGTTAAAAAAAACAAACTAGAGTTTAAGATTGTATTACTTTGCAGTAAAATTTTTTTAAGGATTTATTTTTAAGTAATCTCTACATCCGACATGGGGCTTGAACTTACAACCCCAAGATCAAGAGTCACACACTCCACAACTGAGCCAGCCATGCACCCTACTTTGTGGTAAATTCTGAAAAGATTAAGCAACATGACAATCTATTGTATTCCTTCTCCATTCTGAGGAGGAAAAGATGTAACTGCTAACTCAAGGTAAGCCATCATTACATTAAGTGCCTATCCCCATGAACATCTAATGTGTTACATGGTTCAAATGACCACAAACTGAACTCACTAACAATGTAGTATTTCATGTGGTAGAATTCATAATTGCTTTTACACATTATTGAGAAAGTAGACCCATTATTTAGAATAAGCTACTACATTTGGCCCTCAAAGAGACCAAACCATTTCAGGAAGCTGGATATATCCTGGCTGCAACTGTCAAATGTTTCTTTGACACTTCTAATTCAAAATAATGCTAAAAGACAACTTGAATTTTTAAATAATTGAAAAACGTAAATCATATATATACTTGTCAGAATGCTACCCGGAAAAAGCTCTTCTTTTTACTTAAACTTCAAACTTTGGTAGCTGTAAATGAGTTACAGTTCAACTGTTAGTGAATTTCTGCAGATGCTATGATTATTGGGAAGTAGGTCTGCAAACTATATTAGGATGAACTGGATATATAATCTGAAAAAACTGCTTACTAATTTATCCCCAAACATACTAAGCTAAAGCAAATGCTGCAGCACACCATGGAGAAAAGGAGGTAAGTCATTCATGGTACTGCCTGCTACAAGCTTGCCAAAGATGGTACATGCATCCTGATGTTTCCAGGCATTGGCTAGTGACTTCGAAGAACAGTTGCTGTTTGAAGGCACCATGGCCCTCCTCATGGCTTGTATGCTAGCAATTAGAGGCTGTTTACTTAGCGGCTCTCTGGGGACTAAGAAGAGCTATCCTGCAACTGCCTCAGCCATCTTTGTAGGTGAAGGATGCGACAGATCAGAGCTTAAGTTTAGACTTTTGAAATGGTGGTGACTCCGACTTATGTACTTAAAATCGGAGTTACAAAAAAAAATCTGGTGCTCTGCTTCTCTGGGTATATTTCGTTTTGCAAATACCCATTTTACTTTTTTCAGGTACTTCCAACAAATTAATTCACACATGCTGTGCTTTCTATCAAATCTTTAAAGTCATTTCACCAATTTATTTGTGAAAAAATTGGACATTTTTCGCTTTGTCAGAGATGCAATCTCACAACTGTATTAACAGTAAAGATCATGTAAAAACATAAGCAAACTTCAAAAATAATTTAAAAATTCTGTTTTTGATGACACAAATAAATAACTCATGAATGTAACTCTTTAGCTCTTAGCCTCCAACAGGAATGTTTACAAACAATCTGGTAATACACGGTAAGAATTTAACAACAAAACTGAAAGTATTCTAAAATGTCATTTAATTCAACTGACTTAAATGGTCTGCACTAAAGGATACATCAAAATGCCACATACATTAAAACTTGTAACCAAAAACTGTATTTCTACATATGGATGCTTCAGAAAGCAAATTAACCAGTAATGCTACAATTACTTACATCAGTAAAATGGTATACAGGAAATAAGTAAATACATATTTACTGAATTTAACCTGTGGAAGTATTTTGTAGTTATGCATGTTGTTTTCAAATAGGACAACCGGTCTTAAACTTTGGGAAGGTATGGACTCTTCTGGGAATCTCTCTCAAAAAAAACGATAGTCAAAGAAAATTTTGCAAATGACTGCAGGGTGTACAGACCCAAGTTAAGAACTCCTGACACAGAATCACACACCTTCATGTATTTTCCCTTAACTGTATACAACTCAAACGGGCAAGTATTAGTTAGCCTGACTGGTTTCAGAGCCTAATCAAATACAATTTCAAGAAAAGAAAAACAGTAACTTATGATTAACCTGGTTCATTTAGAAGGGTTCACTTCTTCAACTGTCAAAAATGGTAACAAATCTAAGTTTTTGACAAATCATTAACAACTATTAGTTTTGTTTATAAATATTAACATTCATTAGTCAGACTTACAAAGATGTCATTAGCAAGATGAAGCAAAATAATTTTATTAACATTGTTGAACACTAGAAAGAAAATGGAAGGGAATCAGATCAGTATCATTGGCCATGGACCTGAAATACTGTTCAGAGATGGTCAAGGATGACCATATAGTCTAAGACACCTGCCTCTAAATGAATCCATCCACAAGCTGAACTTAAACACACACACACACACACACACACACACACACACACACACACACACCAATACCAAACGGCAATTTATTCCCTTTCTTTAAAAAACGTTAAGGGTAGTCTGACCAATTATAAGTAGGGAGGCAGAAAAGCAAATGCCATGTTAAAATTTAAAAAACTATAATAGTTATACTATTTTCCATTTACAGCTAGAGTAGGTTAAAACACAAATACTGCAAAAAATTACTGATATTTCTAGAGATATAAATATTCCATCTATACATATACATATAATCAATATAGGAATAAATAAAATTACAATAAAAACACTAGGAATGTGCTAGCACATTTTAAAAAATCACTTTAAATGTGTTTTTATCACTTTAAATTCATATTAGGCCCCATAAAATTAAAATATGCATTAACCAAGTTTCTATTCTAAAGAGGTGTCCAGTGCTTTTAGATTGGAAAGTGCAACATAAGTGTATAAAGATGACAAATAATAATACCCACATGCCCATAGTTCTCAAGAAAAGCTTTCATTTATTCTATGTGTCCTCTTAAAAACTTACTGCCAATGTAAAAAAAAAATTGTATTTTATCTCCAAAAACAAGCTATGAATTCACTACAACTTTAATAACAAGATAAAAAATAATAATCTCTTCCAAATCTCCTAGGATTTGGAACAAAAGCATCTGCTGTAAAGCGAATGGAATGAAACTCCAAAGAGGTAACACAACTGAACTTTACCTCAAGAAAAAAGATGTGTTTCTTGATCAGAGCTTCATTCTTTTGCAAAGAATACTGATCTTAAAAATCACTTGCTTTTATAAAATACAATCCTTTGTTGCTTCTATTTTATAGATTTTATATAGAACTTAAAATATCAAGTCCTGTTGGTTAAGAGACTACCAGTATTCTTTCATGCTATGTCTCTCCCTACATAGTAGTTTGAACCAACTTCATCAAAAGGGCCCTGACTATTCATAAGTGATTTAATCAAAGTAATGTCCTAATTAATCAAGTACAACAAAAAGATCCAAGGACTTGAAGTTTCTTTTTCACCAAATGTCAAAGCTATGACATCTAATTATTTTTAGAGTTAGCTAAAAGGAGATTCTGAAATTGTTGCCTATGTCCCAAGCCTTCTAAATATATTAGCAGCATATTGATGGGGCCCCTATTCTGAAATGTCAAAAACAAAACAAAACAAAAAACCTTTGTCATTTATTTCAAATGAATTCAGCAAATCCTCAGGGGTGGCCTAATTACTGTACATATTTAGCACTATGCTAGCAGTTGATGAGGACTCCAATTATATGCATACACATACAAATATGTTGGAATAAACAGAAATACGGAATAAAAAGAATCATTTCTGCACACTCCTCAGGAAAGTGAAACAGGTATTTTACCTTTGCATTCTATTTCAGAATGTGATAGCAAAGAATGCAACAAAGACCGGAGAGTGTAGCAACATAGAAATTTCAGTATATAAAAGTATAGGCGAGTTAAATTTTCAGTTAAAAATCCTACGTCCCCTGCTGGTTAACTACAGCACACTGCATAAAGTTTATTGTGTGATGACAACTGTTTCTAAAAAGCACAATTTCTTACCCTCTGTCTTCCTTTCAAAGTGTCTTCTAATCCTCAGACCATGATAATTCTATTTAGCGGCTTTTATTTTAAAATAAAGGAGGTGATTTTAAAACAACAGAGTGGTATGTGTTCTTTGGAAACCAGATGATTTAAGTCTAGGCCCCGGGTGTCCTCCGTCACGCTTGAGACTCCGGGAAGTGAAGAGGAAAGCCCACCTTCTGACAGTGTTTACCGCACTGGAAGAAGCTAAGAGCAGGAGCACTGACCCAGAACCAGGTGGAAGAAGAAAGCCAAGGCACTAAGGAGCCCCAGCGGGGTCGTCGCACCAGATACCGCCCGGCTAGAAACATATGGGAAGCCAGGGATAGCTCGCAGCACCTTCGAAAGCGCAGCGACGGCGGCGCGGGGCCCGGCGGCGAAGGCAAGGCTGCGGTGGCGAGGGGCGCGGCGGGACCAGCACCGCCGGGGCGACGCGGGGAGCCGGCCGGCTGGAGAGCCCGGCGTCAATTCCAGCCCGCGGCGGAGGCGCACGTGGGGCTCGAGGCCGAAGGGCCTCCAGGGGCCGCCGGAGGAAAGGGCGGCAGGTGCGGGAGAGGAGAGCGGCTTCCCCAAGAGGACGGGCCCCGGAGGCCGCAGGCCGGGGCGAGGGAGGAAAGCCCCCCGGAGCAGAAGCAAGAGGGCCCTGGAGACTGAGACACCGGCACCGCCGACAGGGTGGGGGAGGGCAGGGGCACTCAGGGAGGCTGGTGGTGGCGGCGTGGGGGACAGAGATGGGATGGGGAGCCCCGAGGGACGCTCCCCAGCGCGGTACCCCAGCTCACCGTGCCTCCGTCCTTAATGATGATCTTCTTGGCCAGCATGATACTGCGGTTCGCGGCCCGTTTCTTCTTCTTCCCCTGGGTCATTTTACCATCCTCGACTCCTGGCGCTGCTGCAGCCACTCCCGGGGCGGCCGGCCCCAGCGGCGAGTGCCGTCCCGCCGCTACTGCCGGGCCGAGCCGCTCGGGGCGCCCGCCGCCATCTTGAGGGCCCGGCCTGCCTCCGGCGGCGCGTCACATCGTGCGATCAGCGGAGGAGCCCGCCCCGCCCCACCCACGTGACACCGCCCCGCCCTCTCGGTCGCGGTGCGTTCGCCGCGCGGGGAGGGAAGCCCAGAGGGAAGCCGCTAGGCTCTCGGCTGGCGCCAGCCGGTGTTCTCCGTTCATCAGCTCGCTTAGTTCTCACAACAGCCCTGGGCGATAGAGACCCTTATAGTCCGTCTTCACAGATAAAGAAATGTAAGTTTCTGAAAGTTATCTGCTCATGGAAATACGGCTGATAAATGGTTGCCCTGGACTTCTCACCAGGCGTCTTCATCTATTAGAGCTATCTCCCTCCCAACTGTATTCTAACCAGGACGGGAACCGAAGGGAACAGTTGAAATCGTTTTCCAGAAATAGTGGGTAACTGAAGGGATAAAGATAAACTGGTTTTTCAGAAACAGTATTTTGTCTTCGTGCTCAGCCACTGCCACCCCAAAGTGGAGCCTGCCTGTTCCAGGACCTTTTCTTTATTCCCTGCCAATAAAAAACTTACATAAGCTATGTCACACTATGTAACCTACTACTTGTTTTACTATTGCTTTTAAAAATCAATGGGGGGGGGATTATAGAAACGACAGTTGACACAAGTGGACTACAAATTGGAGTATCACCCATGTTAAAAGTCAGATTTTCCTAACTGTATTGTTAGCTAAGAGAATATCCCTTTTCTTACATAATACACTGAAGTCTTGAGTGAAGCGATGTGATGCTCAAATAGTTAAGAAATAACATGTTTATATATGTGAGGAGAGGGTAAGAGTGACAAAATGGCAAGTTATTTAAAAATAGTGTATTTGGGTATGGTGGTTTTAAGATATGTTCCCAAGTTCACTGATACTCTTCTCTGGAAGAGATGGGGTCTGATTCTCCTCCCCTTGAGTGTAGGGCTGGGCTGAGTGACTCTTTTCTAATAGGATATAGGAGAAGTGACACCATTGACTTCAGAGGGTAGGTCATAAAAGCATGGCATCTTCTAGCTAGGTCTTGTTCATTCACTGTGGGCCCAAGTTTGGGGGAAGCCAGCTGCCATGTCATGACACTGCCAACAGCCTGTGGTCAGATCTAGGTGTCCAGGAACTAAGGCCCCCTACCAGCAGATATGTGAGTAGTCTTGGAAGCAGATCCTCCAGTCCTGGTTAAGCCTTTAGCTGACTGCAACCCATGCCAACATCCTGACTGCAACTTCAGGAACCCCGAGCTAGGAACACCTAGATCACCCACTCCGGGTTCCCTGACCCCCGGAAACTGTAAGATAAAAAGTACTTGTTTTAGGGGCGCCTGGGCGGCTCAGTCGGTTGAGCATCCGACTTCAGCTCAGGTCATGATCTCGTGGTCTGTGAGTTCAAGCCCTGTGTCGGGCTCTGTGCGGACAGCTCAGAGCCTGGAGCCTGCTCCGAATTCTGTGTCTCCCTCTCTCTCTCTGCCCCTCCCCTGCTCACGCTCTGTCTCTGTCTCTCTCAAAAATAAATAAACGTTAAAAAAAAATTTTTTTTAAAGTACTTGTTTTAAGCCACTTAGTTTTGGGGTAATTTGTAACATAGCTGTAGATAGCTAATATACAGGGTAAAGGGAATGTGTTTTTGTAATACTGTTGTAACTTCTATGTACGTTCGAAATTATTTCAAAATAAAATGTTAAAAGATAAATTTGAATTTTCTGTCCTATTTCTATGTAAAACATTTGACTAGAAATAGAAAACAAACCACTTTCCGTGGAAGGGAGAAGAAAGGCAGTTAGCCTGATGGATACTTCAAGTTACATTTTCCCATCAATAAGTAAACCCATCATTTGTTTATTATTATTTTTTAAGTAGGCTCCACACCCAAGGTGGGGCTTGAACTCAAGATCAAGAGTATCATGCTGTACTGACTGAGCCAGCCACACACCCCAGATCACCTGTTTAAAAATATTCTCGGTGGTGGGATGGCAGGGAGGGGGTGGGGGGACGGGAGGTGCCTGGGTGGCTCAGTCAGTTAAGCAAGCGACTTTGGTTCAGGTCATGATCTCCTAGTTCATGGGTTCAAGCCCCACATTGGGCTTTGCACTGACAACACGGAGCCTGCTTCAGATTCTGTCTCCCTCTCTCTCAAAAATAAGAACATTAAAAATATTCTCTGAGGTGCCTGGGTGCCTCACTGGGATGAGCATCAGAATCTTGGTTTTGGCTCAGATCATCTCACAGTTTGTGAGTTCGAGCCCCTCAATCTCAAGCTTGAGATTCTCTCTCTCCCTCTGCCCCTCCCCTGCTAGTGCACTCTCTCAAAATAAATGGGTAAACTTTTAAAAAATCCATAAAAAACAAAAATATTCTCTTGCAGAAACATTTCATTGAGCCTCAACTTGAAACTGTTTAGAGAAAGTCATGCGAGATTTCATAAATAAATTCCCAAGAGCTTGTTTTGGATAGATAGAGAGGGCTGGTAAGATCATTTATTGTCTGGTTACTCTGATTTTTCATAGCCCCTCAGCTATACCAATTTTGCCATCCTCAAGAACTGATTATTGTTTAGTCATTCAGAAAATATTTTTGAGTACTCTAAGTGTTTCACTGGTTTACTAGACACTGAGGATATGTAAATAAATGAGATCATATTTATCTACATGTAGCTTAATTATACTGGGTGACAAAAGTTATGAAACAAACAAAAGGCAGATAATTGCAGACTGTGGCAAGTGCTGTTGGAAATAATGTAATAAGAGAAATTTAATACATATTGAATGTCCAGAATGTCAGGCTTTGCACTGGAAGAGCTGCAATAGTAAACAAGAGTAATCAGTCTTGTACTAACAGACTTATTGTGTATACATGTGTGGCTTTGTATGTTATTTGGGGTTGTGAAGATTCACAAACTTTACATTAAGTGGTTAGTGTGGGTCAGTTAGGGTTCTTTGGTTACAATCAACAGAAATTAGCATTGGCCAGTATAAGCAAAAGGTAATGATTTTTAAGGATATTGGGAGTCCCCCAAAATAATGAGGAGAAAATCAGGCTTGAAAACAGGTAAGAACCAAGGTTTGGAAAGTTCATGAGAATACTTCAAGAGGTACTTTGGAAGGTACAGGGATCCCTTGGAGAGAAGAACAAGTGGCTGAAGCTAAATATTCCTAAAAAACCTTAAGATTGTATCACAGAATCCAAACCTCAAAATGCACCATTTATTAAAGAAACTGCACTATATCAACAGAAGATCATTTTCTTTAACTATAAAACTGAGTCACTGATACCCCTTCACCCATCTCTTCCATAGAACCACCTTTTCTTGCTGATCCAGGAAAATCCAGAACATTTTATCACGAACAAAAAAGCCACCAAAAGCCCATACAAGGCTACTATAAAAAGAAAACAGAAAATGAAGACTTTTCAATTAAAAGATACTACACTCTAGAAAATATGAAGCAGAGGAAAACTGCATACAACATTCTCAATATTAATTAAATATCATTAAATATACAACTGCAGATGTGAAAGGATGCAACATATACAAGGTTTAAAACCCAGCAGGAATATGTGAACTGAGAGTTGATCAAACTCAGCCAATATACTGAAAAAATAAAATCATCTAAAAAAAAGAATACTAAATTACAGGGTTTCTAAGAGAGAACAGATATAATAAAGGTAAGAAACATGGGGGAGAAGAATAAATCAGCTACAGCAACAACAACAACAAGAACAAAAAGCATCAAAGAGAAAGTGACAGCAAAAATTATCTGAGCCTCCAGGCAAAAGCCAACAACAAAGCTAATATTTCCAGGGGCGCCAGGCTGACTCGGTGGAGCATGGGACTCTTGATCCTGGGGTTGTGGGTTCAAGCCCATGTTGGGTGTAGAGACCACTTAAAATCTTAAAAAGAAAAACTAACATTGCCAAAGGAGACAGATAAGAAGTGGTGCCAGCCTGACACTAAAACCAAGCAATACAATAGCGGAGCAACATTCTCCAAAAAACCCAAGAAAGTTTGAGCCAAGAATTTTATATCCAGTCAAGGTGAACTTAAAGTATCCAGGTTCCAGGAGAAATTTTAAACATGCCAGAACTTGAGGAACAGTGTGCCTAGATGCTCTCCCTTGTGTACTTTACTGGAAGAGCTTTATCCAGCCATGAGTTGACTGGGGAGGATTCAGCCAAAGTACTAGTGGAAGCACGCCTGGGTGGCTCAACGGGTGAAGCTCTGACTTCGGCTCATGGTCTCGTGGTGAGTTCAAACCCCACATCGGGCTCTCTGTGGTCAGCCCACTTCTGATCCTCTGTCCTCCTCTCTCTCTCTCTGCCCCTCCCTAGCTCGTTCTTTCTCTCAAAAATAAATAAATGTTAAAAGAAATAATAAGTACTAGTGGAGAGTATTAAGTAGATTTAAAATATATTTAATATTATAACAAAAGCAGGCATTAGAGTGAGAAAATAGTGTGTAAATGTTATACATGTTCTAATCAAATTGAAATAAGGGAACTAAAAATATGAAGATTAGAGGAAGGAGTGGAATAAGTTCAGTGGTGTCACGAGGCAATTAGATGGGAATCAAAGAACATTTTCAAAAAATGTGTATTTATTTATTTATTTTGAGAGAGAGAGAGAGAGAGAGAGAGAGAGAGCGAGCGAGCGAGCAGGGTAGGGGCAGAGAGAGAGGGACAGAGAGAATCCCAAGCAGGCTCTGCACTGTCAGCACAGAGCCCAATGTGGGGCTTGAACCCATGAACCGTGAGCTCATGACCTGAGCTGAAACCAACAGTCAGATGTTTGACAGACTGAGCCACCCAGGTGCCCCAGAATCAAAGAACATTTAGAGATGACAAACTAGAGGCACCTGGCTGGCTAAATCGGAGGAGCATGGGACTCTTGATCTCAGGGTCGTGAGTTTGAGCCCCACCTCGGGTGTAGAGATTACTTGAATAAATAAAACTTAAAAAAAATGACAAACAGAAACCCAGATAAGCAAAAGGGGGGCTCTAAGAGCATTACATAAAATGTCAACAGTATAAATGTAATTGCTAGAACATACATAGCTTTCTAAACAAAAAAGAAATCTTAAAAGCAGAGAACACGTTCCACATAGCAAAAGAAACACAGTAAATATAGCAATATACATAACTTTATTTTTCAAAAGGAAACACAGGAAATATAAACTAGCAACTAGTGAAAATACCACCTTGGGGGGTGGTTAGGAACGGGGTGAAAGAATGGCATGACAACTAGTCTTCTCTGAGTAAACTTTAAGGTAGCTTTAACTCGGAACCATGTAAATCCTTTACATATTCAAAAACAGAATAACAATCTTTATGTAAATTCTGAAATTGAATACAAAAGTAAACCTAATTCTTTAGATTTTTTTTTTTAATGTTTATTTTTGAGAAAGAGCGAGCAAGCAGGGCAGGGGCAGAGAGAGAGGGAGACACAGAATCTGAAGCAGGCTCCAGGCTCCCAGCTGTCAGCACAGAGACTGATGTGGGCTGGAACTCAGGAACCATGAGATCATGACCTGAGCCAAAGTTGGACGCTTAACCGACTGAGCTACCCAGGCACCCCCAAACGTAGGTATATGAACATAGTCATGTAGAGAAGGGAGTGATTTCCACTAATTTTTGAACACTACTCTGAGTATACATCCTTAGTGGTCTATTAGTCTAAGACAAAAAGAAAACACAAAATTTTTAGTATGTTTACCACTAGTAATATTTTTAGTGCTGAAAAATATACCTCATAATAAAACATATGAACACATACACTGTTACTCAGAACCAGTATTTTCACTGTAAAAGAGAGGCAAGTATAAAATTTAAAAAAACACAACAACCTTCTAATGCTAAATTTTGAGTATCAATTTGAATTTATGAACTTTTTAAAAAATTTACTTCCTAGCTCTGTCCACTGAAATGGTCTAAAAGGAAACAGAATCCAGATTCCATTCCCCCTAAAAGGAATAGGCTCTTTGAAGAAACAGCTGATATTCCAGGTTTGAGACAGCACAAGTACAAGGTTGGCCTGGGACATCTTGTGATTGAAGGAAGGAAGAACTCAGAGACGAACGTGGTCACATCTAAAAGATACAGGAGCTGGCCTGCAGTGACTTCCACTTCCACTGGCTGTTGGCTCAGAATATCAAAAAGAACTGTGACTGTATTGAACATTGAATACATCGAATAATTTGAAGACATAGAGATATTTGAAAAAAGAGGGGGCATTGGGAAAAGGGAAATAGTCCTTTTTAAATAGAAGAATATAAACTAATAAAAGTAGAAAAAAATTAGAAAATTAAAAAAGTTTAAATCTCACCATTTTGCACATCAGTGTAGTGTAATAAATGATTCAGTTAAGAATCATCAGTTGATGAGGGGCACCTGGGAGGCTCAGTAGATTGCGTGTCCAACTTCAGCTCAAGTCATGATCTCACAATTTGTGAGTTTGGGCCCTGAGTCAGGCTCTCTGCTGTCAATGCAGCTTTGGATTCTCTGTCCCCCTCTCTCTTTGCCCCTCCCCACCTCAAAAATAAACATTAAAAAAAAAAAAGATATATTAAAAAAAGAATCATCAGTTGATGCTAAAGTTATTGAATAAAAGACTGTTAGGAAAAGATTATTCCCATGGTGTCAAAACATTGCCTTAGAGATTACTAATTACTAAGCAGGAAAAATGACTTACTGTGGAAAGATATGGTAGTCAACACCTTGATCAAGTGACTGATTATCACTTTCATTAGTGAGATAATCTAGAATTATGTCTTCAATGTGATAAAACGTAAAATCTACAAGATCACCTATGAAATATTCTCCAAAAACATTTAGCCTAAAGCTAATCAAACCCACAGACTCCACTTCCAGTTCAGAGGAAATGCAAAGAATAAAAGGAACAAATCAAAGAATACAGACAGATCAAGGACAGAAACCAAGTGATTTACATTCTTCAAAAAGTCACATAATGGGGGGGTAAAAAACCAAGGGGGTGCAGGGAAGAATCTTTGAGACTAATAAGACAATTGAATACAAAATATGAACCTCAATTGCTTCCTGGTTTAAAAACAAAAACCTGTGAAGTCATTTCTGAGACAATGGGAAACATCTGAATATGAACTCAGATGATATAATCAAATTAATTTAAACATTTCTAAGTGTGATAAATTGTATTGAGTTAAATAGGAAAATGCCCTTATTTTTAGGATATGCATGCTGAAGTATTTAGGAGTAAAGTGTCCTGATAAAGCTAGTATGGCAAAGTGTTAGTAATGTTGAATTTAGGTGAGAGTAATTCTTTCAGTTTCTATGTATGTTTGAATTTTTTCAAATTGAAAAGCTGAAGAAATTTAAATTGAAAAAAGAGTCTCTGGGGCACCTGGGTGGCTCAGTCAGTTAAGTGTCCGACTTTGGCTCAGGTCATGATTTCACGGTTCATGAGTTCGAGCCCCGTATCAGGCTCTGTGCTGACAGCTCGGAGTCTGGAGCCTGCTTCAGATTCTGTGTCTCCCTCTCTCTCTCTCTGCCCCTCCCCTGCTCACAATCTGTCTCTCTCAAAAATAAACATTAATAAAAACAAATTTAGAAAAAACAGTCTTTAACAATGATTACTTTGTGAGTGCATGGAGATAACCCATGAATTTTTCAAATCTAAGGTGGTAAAATCTGTCATAGCATGATTGAAACCATTAAAATGGCAATGTTATAATACCAAAACATTCAAAACAAAAATAAACGTGGCCTATAAAGTAAATGGAGACTTCATAAATTATATGAAGTAATGGAAGTTTGGAGCATTATGCATGTAATATCCAGAGTGAACTTCAGGTTTTAAAATTCTAAAATTCACAACAATATTTTCAAAGTCATAAATTGAAACATGGCCTCACCGCTGTCACAATTTTCTGTAACCCAACAAGTATAACTCTACTTTTGCTATAATATTTAGAAAACCTATTGAAGGAGCTTGCATATATTAGAAAAGGCACTTAGAATCATAATTTTTAATTGCTGTATTTACTACCCACACAGAATAATAGGTCATAATAAAACTTCAGTCTAAAGGATTAAACATAAGCCTTCAATTATTAGAAATCATGTTTTTATACATGCAGTGACTTTTAAAAGAAAAAGCAAACACATAAAAACAAGCACATTCACAGATTTTGTTAAAAATACACAAGTCTCGGTGGTGCCTGTGTGGCTCAGTTGGTTAAGTGTCCGACTTTGGATCAGGTCATGATCTCACTGCTTGTGAGTTTGAGCCCCGTGTCCGGCTCTGTGCTGACAGCTGAGCGCCTAAAGTCTGGTTTGGATTCTGTCTCCCTCTCTCTCTGCTCCTCCCCACTCATGCTCTCTGTGTCTCAAAAATAAAAATAAATAAAAACTTAAACACACACACACACACACACACACACACACACACACACACACACACACACACAAAGTCTGGGGGCACCCAGGTGGCTGAGCCGGTTGAGCACTCAAGTCTTGATTTCAGCTCAGGTCATGATCTCAGGACTGGTGACATCAAGCCCCACCATGGGCTCTGCACTGACAGTACACAGCCTGCTTGGGATTCTCTCTCTCGCTTTCTCTCTTCCCCTCCCCTGCTCACACACAGACGCTCTCTCTCTTTCTCTCAAAAGAAATAAACATAAAAATATTTTTAAAAAATACACAAGTCTGATTTAGCAAATTCAATTAAACCCCTTAAATACTTTACATTTAAAGCACATTTTAACATGAGTGTATTTTCAGAGGATTACTCCCAAAACATTATAACAATATCCATTATTCTTTTAAATCTTCAGTGAGGTCTACTTAAAAAGGATGAAAGTGAGTATCTCTAGTAAACTATTTCCAAAGGAAAAGTATGTTACTTGTTTTAAAGAAGTTATTTCTACATATTAGAAGTCCTAAATGAATACATGTAAATACATTCATAAATGAAAAGTTGGCTAGATCCAATGGAGGGCTGATGCTTAACCCTAGCAAAGGATGACTGCAAATGTGGACCTATCAATTAACAGTGAATCTGTACTGTCATCTAAAGTAACAAATGGTAATAGTTTTATTCTATTAACTTTTCCTTATAATAGCAATGGTTAATGATAATTTAAAATTAGCTAAAAATGGACTTGGTGCTGAGCTGCCTGAGCTGCCAGGAAGGGCCTGAGTGGGTGCTTGAAAGACCCAAGATTATCTAAATTTTTTTTTTTTTAACATTTATTTGTTTTTGAGACAGAGACAGAGCATGAACAGGGGAGGGTCAGAGAGAGAGGGAAACAGAATCCGAAGCAGGCTCCAGGCCCTGAGCTGTTAGCACAGAACCCAACACGGGGCTCGAACTCACAGACTGTGAGTTCATGACCTGAGCCGAAGTCGGACGCTTAACTGATGGAGCCACCCCGGCGCCCCAAGACCCAAGATTATCTAAAGCCACAGGGAAAATGGTGGAAAATTCATCCTCGCCATTGCCTGAAAGAGCAATTTATGGCTTTGTTCTTTCCTTAAACTCCCTGTTTCATCATATATCTCATGTGGGCTTCTATTTCTGAATCTTAAACTCCTTAGGCTTATTGGTCTCCCTATCTGTCTATCTCTCATTACAATAGTAATTGGTTATGTACTCTTATTTGGAATAAATGGTACCTCTTCACTCAACTCCATTTATACATAGGTAACGTATACTAAAATTCCAGAGGAGAAGAAATACCAACAAGAGGCCATCCTAGCATTAAGAGATATTCCTATTAGTGAAATAAACCAAATGTTCTTTCTTGCAAAGAACTTTAAGCCAAAAATTGAATTGTTGACTAACACCAAGCATTTATTGTTTTTGACATAATAATTTGTACCATAATTATTTTGACTATCTCTTATTAATACGCAACAATGAAATGTAAAAAAAAGTTGAACTTCTCAGATTAAATTCCATTAATATTATAAATGTCCTCAAATATTAGTTACTAATGGGCAGAATAAATTACTACACTACCATATAGCAGACTTAAAAAAAATAATAATTATCAGTAAAAGAAGTCCCTCCAAAGAGGCATTCATGTTGTAATTTTCAACTGGCAAAAAATAAAATAAAATAAAATTAGCTCACAATGTACATTAATATACAGTATAAAATATCTATAAATTAATTTAAATGTATTGTTCTTTAAAATAGTTCAGCATTTAATAAGGCTGTCATTAAATATCAGAACTGAAAACTAAATGAATACTATATGTGCTACTTAGCAATGTATCAGACTACAAATATGTTTTTCTACCCCCAAGTCACATGTTTAGAATCATTTGACATTTCTCAAATTAAAACGATAAAGTATAAATTAAAAGTCTCTATAAAAAAATTGACATTGTTTGTGTCATCCTCATCAGTTCAGAAGAATGTGTATAGACATAAGTGGTCACTGTGTAGTAAGGAATTTGGCCTTACCCAAAGTTCTGGCCTACATCTTTAGGACTTCACACCTGATAATTTCTGCTAACAAGATGACTCAGAATGAGCCCCTATAACTTGATGTCAGTTTTCCAGGGAGGGACAGAGCTAGTAAGTTCAACCATGTGGGCAAAGAATCAATCATTCCAAGTAAGAAAGCTTTGATAAAAATTTGGACACCAGGGGCGCCTGGATGGCTCAATCAGTTAAGCATCCGACTTCGGCTCAGGTCATGATCTCATGGTTCTTGAGTTCGAGCCCCGCATCAGACTCTGTGCTGACAGCTCAGAGCTAGAGCCTGCCACAGATTCTGTCTCCCTCTCTCTCTGCCCCTCCCCCCCCCCCCCTCTCTCTCTCTCTCTCTCACAAAAATAAACAAACAACAGAAAAATTAAAAACAATTTGGACATCAAAGCAGAGTAAGCTTTCCTGACTGGCAATACTGTGTGTACATTGTGGCCAGGAGTAGATAACACGGTCCATGATTCCACAGGGAGTAGACACCTGGAAAGGAGTCTGGGCCCCTCCTAGACTCCACCCTATATGTGTCTTCCTTTGGCTGGTTCAAATTTGTATACTTTCTTGGTAATAAACATGATTATGAATAGAATAGGTTTCAGGGAGTTCTGTCTTTCTAGTGGATTATTGAACCTGAAGGTAAATTTGGGAAATCCCTGAATTTGCAGTCACCGAGATTCTCTCTACTATATTACAATTTCAAATCCTTGGGATGTGAAGGCAATTTATTTATTCTTTGCTATTTTCTTTTCTGGAATATATATGTAATCAATCCTGCTCTGAAGGAATTCAAAACTTTTAACCATAAGAAAGACCATTTTTACGAATGCTGGTCACTGTCTGACTATTGAATGGCAGTAGTTATCCATAAGATTTGGATTAGGAGGTGTATTTGCATGGCACTGGGATTCAAGGATTGTGATATACTTCCAACAAAAGAAGTATTCCAATTCCAAAAAAAATGTAAAGATTTTTCACAAGAAACCAAAGTATACAATAAAATAAAATTAAATATTGATGCTCTTTAGTGATTGTTTAAAACAAAGCATTTGTACAATTTTGTACAAGGATATTTCACTAATAGAGGTGGGAATGAAATCTTTTATATTGCTTATCATTTGATCTCTACGCACTGAATTGTAGTCACAATAGAAGCAATTATATTCACATTATGAAGAGAATATATACCAATCACTATAATTACTTAACCTTGAGGCTGGCAAACAGATAATTTATTTAAAACAACAAAAATTTAGGTTATTATCACACAGGTAGAGAAGTTCTAACTAGTTTAAATAAAACCCAGTCTTTCATGCTAGAGCACAGGCTAGAAAAAAAGAAAGAAGATCACACATGATAAAGGTAACGAGAGATGATGGAAAAGATCAGGAAGTCATTTCTGATATATAGAAAGGAATCTAATTCATGGTTAAGTCAAACACAGGTGAAAAGGGAAACAAGAATTATAGGAAGAAATTTATATAGAGTTAATTATGAAAATAATCTTTTTCATAAATCTACTAAATAGATAATAACTGCATACCAAAAAATGACAAAGAAAAATTTATCAATTAAAAAGCCATTTAACAAAAGACCAATTTATACATTCCTCTAATTATGTCCATAAAAAATTTAAATATACAAATCACATTTCCATACTCAAAGGAATCTTTCTAAACAAATGAAATACACAGACATATAAACAAAATCAGAATTCAAATCATTAAAAAAATATTTTAAAAATCACAGTAAATTATATCTCATAATAAGAAATAAAATAACAAAATGACATCTATATACATTTGTTAAAGTTTCAAAAGCTCAATGATGAAGCAACGGTGCATAATTTATTTAAATAAGTACTGTTTACTAATGCTTATATAATATACCTATTTTAATATTCTGTTAGATAATAGATTTAAAGAACAAATGTTGAAACATCCAAAAAATTGAATTATAGTTATTCTTAAAATGTTAATTTTCCCATGTGTCCAAAGTTGTGAATTACAGTAATATCCTCCAGAAAAGTCAGGTATTTGGTAAAGCAAGGCACATAGGACCAGATTTTGATAAAGGTGCTTTTTCTTTGGTCCTGTAATTTCTTTAAATATGCTACATATCTGGGCGATTCTTAAGATGACTTTCAATATAGCATAAATAACTTTTATAAACCTTTTCTTACGTAAAGCATACATCCATGTGTAATTAAATATTATAACAATGAAAGTGTAAGTAAAACAAGAGATGCTAAACGCTATTTTTAAAAACAAAACAAAATTCAGTTGAATGACTAAACAATGACATTTTAAAAGTCCAATAATTTGATATGTAGGAAAAGTGTATCAATTCTTAAGAATAATCAATATTACATTAAGTCTACTGGGTACAAAGTCAATTAGTTTCTTTTCAAACTCTGTCTCCTTAGAATCTAGCTTAAATATCAAACTACTTTTCCTTCTACGAAATTGTGACATTCGATATAAATTTATGTAAACATTTAAGTTTTGCACCTCTAAACTACAGTTTCCACCATAAAAGTAGCCTACAACTTCTCTAAAAATACTTATTAAAGAACTGGTGATACTACTGTGTTGAAACATCTACATGTTGAATTTCAAACTTTTCTTCCCAAATACCATATTCTTAATTTTTAATAGAACCATCAACTGGCACTCTTCTCCCATGAGTTAGCACATTTTTATAATGAACAAAGTAGTTAAGAGATAACAAGTAAACTTCAAAAAGTAAGAATTTAAATAATAAAGGAGTCATCATTACAAAAGCTTGATACAATAAGGCTTTTGGAGGTCATCAAAACACACACCACACACAGAGGAAAATGGCATTATCTGTATATATGACATGATATAGCCTACAGGCCCATCTTCTCAAATATGATTCTTTCTTTCTGAATTAAAAATTATAAGCTACATAACCCAATCTCTAATAACATCTTCAAACCTATAATCAAAATATAAACTAAGCTTGTCTAATAAATGTTTCATTTGAAAATATGCTTTAGACTATTTTGTCCTTTGTCACAACTTTTGATTACATTTTTATAAGCTTTATTGAGAATCTTGAAAACTGTTATTTTGGCCACCTGAAAATATATTACAATGGTAACTAACCTGTCTGATTTCCAATATTTGCTTGTATCATTTTATGAAGGGACAGACTAAACCTGAATTAACAATTAATTGTAAATGTACACTGAATTAATATGTAAGTACCCAACTAGTACTTCAATGTGGGCCAAATATAAATCTTTATATTTACTCTTGAATTCTGTGCATTTGCAGGATTTAGATTTCACTTGGCAGTAGGTAGTAAGATGTACATCAGAATGGTGTTAAAAACACCATGCTCAAAATATGGTAAAGTTATTAAACAAATGCTCTCAAAGGTGGTCACTAAAAATCATAAGTCAGGCTACCAGAAAGTTTGCTTAGTGTCAGTTTGGAATTACCAGGAAACTGATTTAAAAGTATTTTGTACTTTTAAACACTTTTAAGCTTTGAATGGAATAGATTAGGCCTGTGTCCTGTAGAGACTAGGTTTGCATAAGCAAAGTAATATAGCCAGTCCTAATTAGCCAAAAGTATCCAACAGTTTGTGACACGGTATTTTTGAGCCAAATTCTATTTAACAAAATCCATTATAACTATATAAAAATATTTACTTTTCTACAGTTTTTAACTATTAGAATGGGAGACTTTTAAAAATATATGAAGCATGAATGAAAAAATAAAGTAAAATACGTTTTATACACAATAGGTTAATTCTGTCTATATAGTCAATAATTAAGTTAAACCTATATTCCATTTTTAGAAAGTATTCTTGCCCACCAATTCACCTTATCATTTTTGCTATATTTTCTCTCCATTGAACCAACTTATTAAATAACACATGTAATGTACAACCTCAGCTCCAGTGCTAATCAAAATGGAAAAGAAACCACTATCTTAAAAGCAAAGTAGTGGTTCCTTCCCAGCAGCTTTTTAGGGCCACAGAAAGGGACTCAGAATTGGCTACCTCTCCTAGACATGTGACCACAGTATTTCTGGGGATGGTGGGTTTATGAGAGGCCTAAAAAGTTCTTCTGAGCAGCCTTGAGTTATAGCTATGGTGCCATTTAAAATAATGAAATATCATGGCAATCTGGAATGTCTCTAAGGAAGGTCATTTTGGTCTCAATTCGTTGACATCTATACTACAATTATTTTGGTTGTTGTTTTTAATTAAAGGAAGTTTTTACAGATCAACGAGTAAAATATTCATTTAAAAACATTCGAGATGTATACAGTATATGCTTTGATAGTTCAAAATTCTCCAAGTGGAGATGTTAGACAATTATTTTAAATTATTAAACAAGTATTTATTTCCTTTAAATTACATTTTGAAACTTCAATGGAAATTACCACATACAGAAATTTAATTTAAAGTAATATTAAGGATTTATCTGATTTACAGAAAAGAAATATAGTTAAGAGATTAAGGACAAAACTCCATTAGTGCAAAAGTCTCTGGCTACTCTCTAGCACAGGAGCAACTGGATTGCTTTCAGCAGTTTCAAAGCACTAAAAGATCTTAAAACGTAGATGGAGAAATAGATGTGTGTACTTCTCTACATTAAATTTAAATATGAATTTTATTCTCTGACAAATTAGACCCAGAACGTAACTTTATCAAATTTTATGTAGTTGAACAAATAACATTTAGCAATCCTTTCTTTAGTAATCTTTGTATAAATATAAAAATCTCAGATACATGAAAATGTTTTTCAAATCATACTTCTATTTGTTCACAGCTTTATAGGCAATTATAATTATAATTTTCAAACTTTGAATATTCCATGTGATTTGATATATCTGTACAGAAAAAGATAAAAAACATTTAATAAGATTAAATAGATCTAATTTGCAAAAATTGGTATTGGACATTTGTTGTGTGCTCTTGCAAAGAGTGCATAGGACATTTCTGCAGCAATCAAAAGGTAAAATCTTTTTAAACTCAGATTTCAAGTTTTTTCCAATAATTATTTTTCCAATAATTATTCTAATCCCTGGAAGTACTTTCAAGCTTTGATTTCTAGATGTAATAAGTATTTTGTTAACATATACACATATTTTAGCCTTAAATGTTTATATTTTCAAACCATTTGAATATGATGAGATTCAGCGTGATGATATCTTCTTAGAATCTGTAGAAGTCCTCTATGCAAGATTAATGTTGAGATTCCTAGTGCACCATTGTGAAAAACCAGTTAAAGATAGTATATACTATGCTTTAGTAGGATTGCCTGTAGGTTTGGGATCATAACCATATAGGAAAGTAGCTGTTATTACAAGGATGGCTCCAAGGAAAAAGACACTAAACAGATGAAGAAAAAATAAAAAGAGAAAATCAGATTAAAAGCAAACAACTTCTTTCTATTTCTTCACTTGTAAAAACAATTATAACTTGGGGGAAAATGTTCCAGTAATATGACTAACAAATACTGAATACTTAGTACATTCTAGGTATTCAAGCCAAGTATTTTACATGCATTATCTCACTTAGTTCTTATAACAACCCTATGAAGAAGTATTAGTATTGCCCTCATTTTTTTTTTTTTTAATATACGAGAAAACTGAGGGTTAGAGTAACTTGCTTAAAATCCCACAACTTGAAATGGAAGACGAGATTCAAATCCAGGTCTGTCTGACTCTAGAGCCTGTACTTTCATCCACTGCACTGTATTGTCTCCCAAAACAAAGATGTTTTAAATGTTGTATTTCCCCTTAACATGTCTTTTGCCTGCAATACACTGAATAATAAAAGTTCTCAATTTTTAAATATTTGAAAGTAAAAAGGGAAAATGGAAGTTTTTTCAGACCAAAGTAAAGTTCAGTTTAAAATCCAAGGTAGTAATAAGCAAAACTCAGGACCAATTTACATAGGATGCTTTCTTTACAAAAGTAAATTAGATTAAATGCAGGTATACTTGGTTTATTCTTTATTTTATCTGCCCATAGATATAATATACCTTATTATAAACTGGAAATGAACTTAAACTGGTACTAGAACTTAAAGTGGAGCTAAACTGAATACCAATCTTAACTTTTAAGATGTTTATTCTTCAAAGTGCTATTATAGAGACATGTATTTGTCTTGGTTTTAAAGTTTCTATTAACAGTTCAAAATCACTCTCCTGCTTTACAACAATAAACATTTGTTCTATAAAGGAAAAAGATCACAACCCTTATTATGACACAAAGGGGCCCTTCCTAATGTGGTCCCTCCAACCTCATCTTCCACACTCCACCCCACCCAATCTGTAATTCGGTGAACACAACGTGCCTTTCAAGACAGTGTCTTTGTAGATGCTACTCCCTCTGCTTGCAATGTCCTTTCTCCCAAGAAAACTGATTATTCATACCTCAGGTCTAATGTCTCCAAGACTCACTCCCCTAGGCAGATGTACTCTATGATAACATTTACTATGCTGTATTAAATAAGGCATTATTTACACGTCTACACCCTGGCTTAACCATCTGCTCAGCATTCATCATTATACCCCAAGTACCTAGGATATGGAAGGAGCTAATAATTATCTGTGGTGATAAATATCTAGTGTTGACTTGACATAAATGGGCAACTTTCAAAAGCCCTGGATGCAGGTACACAGGTAAGATTAAGATAACATAAACTTCTTATAATACATCTTGAAGAAAATTACTACCATAGGAATATTTAATAATTATTAGGCTTTGGATAAGCTTCTGACTGAAAACTTTCTTTGTCAGGCATTCTGACCTTTGTTTAGCTTTCTGAACCTCTGGAATACATACTCAACTGAAAAGCTGTCTGATCCAATTTTCTACCCCCTGCAGGAATCCATTCTATGAAATCTCTAGCAGGATCTACTAGAAAACCTAATAATGTCAGGAAACCCCTGCTTGTCAAGATAGTTATTTTTAGATGGTTCTGAGAGAAAAATTTTTCTTGGGGAAAAACTATTAGAAAACAACGATTATCTCAAAGATTTGAATACCTGACTTCCAACAGAATTATATATATACTTCAATAATGTATTAATCATAAAGTTCTCATTTATTTATTCACATATCTAACTTTCTAATCACTGTGACCTCCTTGAAGAGAGGAAACATATCTCATTCATAAATTTAGGTTTTTCCAGGATCTGGTACAGTGAAAGGAAGACACATACTACACACTTAATACATTTTTGATAAAAGAATAAATAAGCCTAAATGCAAGGATGGTTAATGCTAATAAGCAAAATAATCAACACAAGAAAAATAAGTTAGGAAAGGAAATACTGGTGATGTGATATCAGTAGAGATGTCTAGCAGTCAGCTGAAAATAGGGATCTAGAGTTGAAGTTGGGACTTATCTTCATAGAGAGGACAGACAAGACATGGCAGTGGATAAGATGAATGAGAGAGTGAATAAGGATGGACAGATTACCAAAGAAGCAGCCAGAAAAGCAAGTATAGGGGTACCACTTCTGAGAAACCAAAGCAAAACAAAACAAAACAAAACAAAACAAACAAACCCAAAACACACATGAAAACCGTTTTAGGAAGTGAAATGGGGGTAACCATGGAAAATATATTAATACATTTGGAATAGGGGTCATGGATTTATTCCTTAAGAGATGCTCTTCACAAAAATAAGAATATACAAAGACAGAAGGTCTAGTTATATTTTAGGAAAAATAATCCATCTCCTTCATGCGGCTCAGTGTCAAAACATTCATTCATTCAATAATAACGGTATCATTGTCTTTTCTCTTTTTCTCTTCATCGCAACATACCTTACACAGACCCCCAGAAACATGGATTTACATGCAGGTATGCATCTTATTGACACACCACTATTTTGTCCCTCTACTGATTTCCCCTTTCATTTACTTGTTCATTCCCTGCATGTTTCAAAGATTTAAAGTTAACACCCTGACTTAGCCTTATATGAGGTTTGATTTTTTTTTAAGGTATGCTTTTTTAAATGTACCCTAAAAATCCATAGTTCCAAACATTTTCAAACAATACAAAGTGCATAACTGCCCCCACTTAATGAATAGAATACCTAAAGCATAATTAAGGTATAGATCCTAGTTGTTAGGCTAGTCTCACTAGCTAAGTAATTCATTCCCATACCAAACTAGAAACAAGTAATTTTAAACTGATGTCACAGAAAAATCACAGATCTCAACATGCATGTCCCAGACCTATTGTCCAGGTTGCTAGAAGAAGGAAACCATAAATGTTCAATATAGAAATATAAAGGGCATATTATATTTTTCTCCTGCCAAATTCCACCCATAATCCTATCTCACTCTAGTGACGCAAATGAATTTTACTAGCTGTATTAAAATTTTAAGATCTTGAACATTCATTCAGGCACAAGGAGTACCTCTTATAGGCCAACCTCTGGCCTTGCTTATAAGATGGTAATAAATCTTCTGAAGAAAGGAGGAAAGAATGATAGAATGGAGGGGGGTGCCCTTTTATTTCGGGAGGTCTCCTGATAAAGTAACATTTGAACCGAGACCTGAGGATGTGAGAAAGTTAGTCATGTGAATACATAGGGGATGAGTATTCCAAGATGACTGAAGGACAAATCAAAGCCCATGGCCAAGAGATTACTGTAACTTAAAAAAAAAAAAAAAGTGAATAAGAGGAAAGTAGTATCAGATTATCAGATGAGGACAGAAAGGTAGCTGAGGGCCACATCAAATAGGTCATTAATGATGACAACTTTTAGATGACATGGAAAGCAGAGGATTTCTGAACAGAGGAGTCATATGATCTAATTTACATAGAAAATACGGGGCGCCTGGGTGGCGCAGTCGGTTAAGCGTCCGACTTCAGCCAGGTCACGATCTCGCGGTCTGTGAGTTCGAGCCCTGCGTCAGGCTCTGGGCTGATGGCTCAGAGCCTGGAGCCTGTTTCTGATTCTGTGTCTCCCTCTCTCTCTGCCCCTCCCCCGTTCATGCTCTGTCTCTCTCTGTCCCAAAAATAAAAATAAACGTTGAAAAAAAAAAAAAAAAGAAAATCAGTCTGTTTGCTGAATGGAGAAAATTGTAGGAACACAGCCCAAGAGAAGAAGCAAGAAGATACATCAACAGATTATTGCCTTAATCAAGATGATAAATGAGTGTGTCCTGGACCAGGATGGTAGCAATGAAGTTGTGAGAAATGGTTGACCCTGGAGATACCAAAAAGGAAGAGTTGACAGGCTTTCTTTCTAGATTAGAATGATGTATGAGAGAAGGGTAAAGAGAAGCTGATGACCTTACTTCTTACTTCACTCAGGAGGTAAAGAACTTCCATACGTTTTAACTTTCCTTTTTAAGTCTGTCTATACATCCATATCCATAGACTGCCTTCTCTTAGGTTACTGTGGATAAACTGTGTTCCTATAAGTCAAGGAAGATTTTGGCCTAAGCAACTGGAAGAATGGAGATGCTACCATGTACTAAATTGGGAAACCCTTATAGGGACAGGGAATGAATTATGTAGTAGACATTCAAGTGAAAATGTCAAATAGGCAATTATATATACAAGCTTGGAATTCAAATTAAAATGTGAAAGTTATTAGCATATAGATGGTATTTAAAGCCTTGAGAATAGAGATCACCTAAGGGAGTGAGTGTAAATAAGAGGTCCAAGGGCAGAGCCTTCAGATTCCAAAGTTTAGAAATTGAGAAGATGAAGAGTGGAGTGAAGTTAGAGGAAAACCAAGTATAGTACCCTGGAATCCATTAAAATATAATCTCATTACTCCGGAATTAGAAATTAAAATTATGATTATAATTATGATTATAAATTTTAAAAATGATAGGACCTTCAATACCATCTGTATTTATCATACTTCGTTCTTCCTAATTCTGTCTCCTCCCTTGGCATCCACGACACCAAACATCCTGGGTCTTCTGCCTTCCCTTGCAATTCCCTTCCCAACCAACCACATCTTCCTGCCACCATCAAAAAGAGTTTTCTCTTGCGCCACATTCTGTATGTTAACTATTCAAGAATGTCATTTACTCTCCTGGCTTTATCTACATAAATTCCACACATACAAATCCATTATATGACTTATTTTATGACTTTATATGACTTATTAACTTTTTTCTATGACTTTTTACTTTGGAGAAGAGTTTGGAAAAAATTTTTTAATCTGTTGGGCAAATTCTGGCTAGCCAAATTTGTATAAAAAACTTTCCAGTGGAAGATTTTCTTTTATGCATTTAGTTTGCAATCTTTTTTTAAAAGATAGTTAAAAGGATCTTTTACGATATTTCCACGATCCTTCAAAAGTTGTAATAAAACAAGATTTTTCATACCAGATCTTATTAAGAATTCTTACTTTTCTATATATTTTGGAGATTTAAAGCAATAGAAAAAAATATATTACCTGGTTGGCACAAAATCTTGCAGCCAAAAATAGGATATCAGTGTTGATAATATTATGGATAAAGAGGTTGCAAATCCTTTTAAAATATTATCTGCATATTTAATAACAGCAGCTATTACAAGGCCTCCAAGTGCCTGCAAAAGTTTTAAAAGATAATTTTAAACAAACATATATAAAATTGCTTTCCCAAACAATCTTATTATTCAATAAAACTTTAGACTTTTGTCCTATAAATTTAATCCCATTGTAATAAGTGATTTTATTTTTTTAATTAAAAAAAATTAATGTTTATTTATTGTCGAGAGAGAGAAAGACAGCGAGCAGGGAAGGAGCAGGGAGAGAGAGGGACACAGAGAATCCGAAGCAGGCTCCTCACTGTCAGTGCAAAGGCTGACATGGGGCTCAAATCCATGAACTGTGAGATCATGGACAGAAGTCAGAGGCTCGACTGAGCCACCCAGTCATCCCTTAAATTTTTTTTTAATGTTTATTTATTTATTTTGAGAGAGAGAGCAGGGGAGGGGCAGAGAGAAAGGGAGAGAGAGAGAGAATCCCAACCAGGCCCCAGTGCAGAGCCCAACGTGGGGCTTGAACTCATAAACTGTGAGATTATGACCTGAGCAGAAATCAAGAGTTGGACGCTTAACTGAGCCACCCAGGTGACCCAATAAGTGATTTTTATTAAACATCTCTTGGGGCGCCTGGGTGGCTCAGTCGGTTAAGCGGCTGACTTCAGCTCAGGTCATGATTTCATGGTCCGTGAGTTCGAGCCCCGCGTCGGGCTCTGTGCTGACAGCTCAGAGCCTGGAGCGTGTTTCAGATTCTGTGTCTCCCTCTCTCTGACCCTCCCCCGTTCATACTCTGTCTCTCTCTGTCTCAAAAATAAATAAATGTTAAAAAAATAAATAAATAAAAAAAATAATCATCTCTTATGACCATAGAGTTTTGTTCAATAGCCCTTTTATTACAAAAGCTACCTGAAGTAACTACCAGCATAATCTGCAGTTTGTTATGTTAGTTTAACTGTACTGTGAATAAAACATCTATCCTCAACCAGTTTAGTAATTAAATTTTTTTTTTCAACGTTTATTTATTTTTGGGACAGAGACAGAGCATGAACGGGGGAGGGGCAGAGAGAGAGGGAGACACAGAATCGGAAACAGGCTCCAGGCTCTGAGCCATCAGCCCAGAGCCCGACGCGGGGCTCGAACCCACGGACCGCGAGATCGTGACCTGGCTGAAGTCGGACGCTTAACCGACTGCGCCACCCAGGCGCCCCCAGTTTAGTAATTAAACATCACTTGTTCAGACAAATGTGGGAAGACTGTCACTTGGATCAATGAAATGTTCTTACTTTTGAAGTAAAAATAAAGTGTAATTTAAGTTATTTTACTAGTTTTTCAATAGGCTCCTAACTTGGCTTTTTTTCCTCTAGCTCCTCACCCTTCAATCCCCTTTTTATTGCTGTCAGATTTTTCTTCCTGAAAAGATTGTAGAAAGAACTTTCTGCCAAATCCCTCTCAAATTCCAAATTGTACCTGCTTAAATAATGAGGTTTTACCATACAACATAGTTTTGTTTTCTGCCAAACTCTAGTTATAAACTGCTAAATCTGGGTTACCCACATTAATAACTTCCTCACAAGACAGAAGCTTATTATTAGTGAGAGTCACAAATTATGCCAATTGAGCTCACTACAAATTGATGTTTGAGTCCCTTTACCTCCTGGCAATGTAGTCAATCATCTATTCAGTTCCTATGGAATCATACCAACTATACCAAACCTTCTTTATTTAACTCAAGTCTTATAGGAAGAGGGCTTCCTTCTGCTAGGATAAAAGCCATCATACAAACTCTTCTGACTTACCCTATCTCTATTTTATATTTCCTCTGAATTTTCATTTATCCTGGTCTCTTCTCCTATCTTAAAAATAGAAGTATATTTCCTGCTTTCAAAACACAACCACAATTTGCCACCTTCACACAATTTCTGTAAGAGAGCTTGCTCCTACAGCTTCAAATACCTCTTAAAGAAAGGCTTTGTGAAGGCAGTGACTTGTATCTTAACTTTTGTATCCTCCAGCGTTATCAAGTTGTTTTCTTTTTTTGATGATGAAATTACTCAACCCTTGAACAATTTCAAATTATAAACTGAGATAATTTGATAGGAATATTTTAATATGTACCTGCTACAGATTTAAATATCTAGATCTGCTTTTGAGCCTTAATGGGCTGATCATACACAACATATACAACAACAAGAACTGTAAAAAAATCAGAAGTTATATTTACCTCTAACTTCAACTCTTTAATTCTTAAACTTGCATTTTCATTATGTCAAATTTAAATACCATAAAGTTCATTTATGACCTTTTCAAAGTAAGTTTTCATTGTGGCATTAAGACCAGTTCTATTTTAACTTCCCAGAATAAACTAGATATAATGAGAGCGCTAACAGGAAGGATCTTTTTCCCTCCCATCATACATCAGTAGCTACTCTGATTCTCTATATTAAAATAAAGTTTATTAGCATTAAATATAAGACTTTAAATGCTTTACCTGAAGAATAACAACTATCCAAGTCAGTCGGTTATATCCCTGAAAAAATCCATTCTTTGACACCAATTCTCCATCATAAATGTAGACACCCATTAATCCAAATATACTCCCAAAGAAACCTATAACAAAGTAAATTTTATGGCATGTGTCATTTAGTTTGTCTGGAGAGATATTTTTCCACTGGTATTCTAAATTTTATATTTAGCTTTTCCTTTTTGATAAAATTTGACTACTTTAAAAATCTTTTACTTGGGTATTTATATAAACTTAACAAAATTATACTTTGTACTATATTATAACTGTAAGACAAAGACAATATAAAAAAGAACAGAGATTACCAACTCTGGAACACTAAAAACTATAATGTTTAAATTGCATGACTACATGGCTGTCTCATTCAAATATCTGGAAAATGCTCACTTTTGGCATATTCATTGTGTCTCATATCTTCCTATTGCTAGCTCTATATTCTTATATATTCATACACACACACACACACACACACACACACACACACACACACATAAAGAAACTATACACACACAAACTATAAAGAAAGAAATGGAAACCTATAGAGGCCATTTGTCAGGAGTAGTCTCTGGTAAGATATGTAGTCAGAGTGCAGAATGAAGCAATGTTTTTATAAAGACATAACTACTTGAAGTATTCCATGATGGAAAGGAACTGAAAGGATATGAAATGTTCTTTTAATTTTATTTATGCCAATTCATTTTTTAATTAAGTTTTTAATTTTAATTCCAATATAGTTAACATACAGTGTTATATTAGTTCCAGGTATACATCAATCATTTTAAGATGTCCAATTTTGAACATGACAGTAATACAAATTTACAAAGTTACAAAAATAAAAAATACAAAAAGAAACACTTATGAAAGTATTAATTAGGTTTCTATTTTTTAATTATAAAACAACACTTGCTAATTAGGAAAAAAGGTATCCAATACAGGTTATATACATATCAGTATATACAGATCTACAGCATTCTATCAGTTGTACAATATTCAATTTATGGATGATGATAATAATATGAAATACATACATAACATGATGTTCCACAAATTGTTCTAAGTGCTTTATGTATGCTAACTTACAACAACCCTATTAGGCAGATACTCCTATGCCCATTTTATGGATGAAGAAACTGATACACAGAGAAGTTAAACTTGTCTGAGCTCACACTGCTGGTAAGTGATGGACTCAGGATTTGAATCCAGGCAGTGTGGCTCTGGACTCCATGATCCTAATCACTGCACTATTTAATCATACGGACAATTTATTTAAGCAATATTCTACATGTCTATTTTTTACGATTGTAACCAATGCTAAAATGAATAACCTTGACCTATCTTTGTGCTCTTGTGTAAGTATACTTATGGGATAAATTCTTATTCAGAAGTGGAATTTTTGCATCAAAGCATTTATATAAAATTTTGTTAAACACCCCCAAATTGAGATCCAATAAGGTTATATCAATCTATACTCCTGGCAACCATAGGTAATAAGAGTTCCTATTTCTTCACTCTCTGGCTAACGTTGGACCTTATCAATTTGCTAATTGTTGATAGTTTGATACTTGAGAAATGCTATTAAGAGAGAAGGGAAACAGAGGATCTGAAGCAGGCTGTGCTGACAGCAGAGGGCCCAATGCAGGGCTCGAACTCACGAACCGTGAGATCATGACCTGAGCCAAAATCAAGAGTCCGATGCTTAACCTACTGAGCCACCCACATGCCCCTACTTTGAATATTCTTAAAAAACAGAAAACTTGATACATTTATAAAATTTTGCAGAGAAACAAACAAATCCTGTGATAAATATAAAGGTTCAGTTTGTTACCACATTACCGGAAAACAGCTGGAAAAATGGACTAAGGCTTAGAGGTTGTTTGGGAATGTTTGACTTAAAATATAGGCCATTAGGAGTACAGACATTCACTGTGGAGGGCCTGACTGCTACCAGGAGAGACACGGTAAATTTGTTAAGTTGATGTAGACAAAAAAACAAAACAAAAAACAGTTTCCAAACATGAGCTCCAAAGTCACAAGAACAGAGACTTGAAATAGAATGGTTGATTTGCAATGAAGCTGTCTCTCACATGTAGCATTTTCCAAAATTAATATATACCTAGAATACTATAACTGGAATTTTTGTATGAGAAATTAAATGCTATAATACTGTAATAGTTTAAATATTTGTTCAAATGAAATCCTTAAGTATGTGAGGTCTTTTTGTTTGTTATAAACTATTTACCTTCAGTTAAAAAAAATGTTACAGAATTTAAAAGCTAAAACAAAATATTTTGAAATAAAAAGGTATACTAAGATTTTAAAACAAAGATCAAAGTTTCATCATTTCAAACTTCCTCTATTAAGTTTCTTTTTTTTCTTTTTCAGCTTTATTGAGGTAAAATTGACAAGTAAAATTGTGTAAGCTATTTAAAGTGCACGTCTTGAGGATTTGAAATATAATATGGTGACTATAGTTGATAACACTATATCATATAATTGACATTTGTCAAGTACCTTAATCTCCTTATCCCCCCAGGAAGAGAGTATGTTATTTGTAACATCTTCTCTGAGAATTGGAGCAACCAAGAATAAAGTTCTTAAGTCTTCAAATAGTGAGGACAGAAATAGGCTATATATACCCTTATGTCACAGACCTAAAATTCCATATTCTTGAATAACAGGCATTCATTTAAAACACAATGCTTTTTGGTGTTGTTTGTTTAAATACATTGTTTCTGGGGGGGGAGGGATACAAAGAGAGGGAGAGAGAGAATCTTAAGCAGGCTCCCATGGCCAGCACGGAGAACTCTAGGGCTCCATCTCACAACTATGATGAGATCATGACCTGAACCAAAATCAAGAGTCGGATGCTTAACCAACTGAGCCACCCAGGTGCCCCTTGCCAGACATTTGTATCAGTGAGATTTTATGGGAGGCTTATTTATTTAAAGATATATAGTAATCTTTAAGTCTAACATTAAAAAATATTATGAAAAAAAGATAACTTTAGAAAGCATTTAAAACTTACCAAGTTGAATGTTTCTTATCCAAACTGATTGTTTGGTTTCTTTCAAGATTTTCTCAAAGTAAACCCCAGCAAAGCCACTTGAAAAACATGCTGTGAGAACTGCCATGAGGCCTACAAATTGAGAGCCAGCTGAAAGTTCCTTAGAATCAAGCTCCTGAGAATCTGAGGGCCACTGAACAAAAAGAAAAACAAAACTGTAGTTTATTCTTATGATATTTTACAAAGCACATATTTAGAGTGCACTCTCAGACCTTAAGATAAAAATGCAACCAATACCATTCTTGGGGATTGCAGAGGAGAGCTTTTGAAAGAAAATCTTAGAATCATTTTATTTTTTTCCCATAGTGATATTACTGTTACAACTTACAATTTCAAAAAATTCCCTAAAAAAGAGAAAGAGAATGAGTAAATGCACAGATGCACAAAACAGCTTCTATAAGCAGTTCAGTTGTAGAAATTCAAAGTGTGAACTGTTGGAGCAGCAAAAATGATTCTGGAGCTGTTGGTTATTATGGAAGTCCCATATGGTATCATGTTAACCACTGTGGGCTTTATCCCATAGTTCAGTGTTCCTGAAATTATCTTCATGGCTTTTGTTAAATCTGTGTTCCACCTGAACTCTTACTTGATATTTTAATTAAAAATTTTTTAATATTTATTTATTTTTGAGAGAGAGAGAGAGAGAGAGAGAGAGAGAGAGAGAGAGATGGGAGGGGCAGAGAGAGAGGGAGACAGAATCCAAAGCAGGCCCCAGGCCCTGAACTGTCAGCACAGAGACCAACGCAGGGCTCCAACTCATGTACTGTGAGATCATGACCTGAGCTGAAGTCGGACACTCAACCAATTGAGCCACCCAGAGACCCCTTGATATTTTAATTTAAAACACCTCACTTTTTACAATGTAATACCTACTTTAGCTTATCCTTAGCAATATCTATGAAAATATGGGTTTGAAATGGCAGTTATATTTTTGTAACACCCATTTTAAAATATATTAACTAGGGGTATCTGGGTGGCTCAGTTGGTTAAGTCCTACTCTTGGTTTTGCCTCAGGTCATGATCTCATGGTTTGTGGATTCAAGCCCTGCTCTGGGCTCTGTACTGACAGTATGAAGCCTGCTTGGGATTCTTTCTCTCTCCCTCTCTCTGCACCTCCTCTGCTCACTTGCTCTCTCAAAATAAATAAATAAACATTAAAAAAAAATAAATAACAGAAATATTTATTCAAGACAGACATAGCACCCCTGGAGAAAGTAATCAGGGAGGAGGGCTCTGGATGGCAGGAAATTGGCATGATTGGATTTGTTTTTAGATAAACCATAGTGGTGACTACTGGAGTTTGAATTTTGAGGGATGGATAAGACTGAAGTAAAAAAAAATCAGGAGGCAAATGATCACATGAGAAACAAGACGACATGAACTGGGGAAGAGACAGAGAAGGACAGAATTAAGAAGCATTACAAAGCAGCAATAGCAAAGTCTTAGTGACTGAATAGATGTACAGGCAGAAGGAAGAGTTAAGACAACTCCCAGGCAGAGTAAATAATGAGGGAAAAAAATACAAGCAAGAATAGTTTCAGTGGAGGAAAAGGTAAAGTTTAGTTTTGGATATACTCAGTTTATAAAGCCTACTGAATAACTGAACTAAGATGTCCAACAGGTTTTTAGATGTACAATCTGAAATTATGGGTGAGACACAGACCAAGGAACTATGAGCATATGTGTTAATAAAAACCTACAGAATGAAGTCTCCAAAAATAAGGACATAATTTAAGGGAAATAACAAGCCTACCAGCAACCCCAATATCAAGGAAAAGGACCCCAGGAAGGAGCCCGATAAAGAATTATTAGGAAGATGAGAAGAACCAGGAAAGAATGGTATCAGGGAAGCTGATGAACAATAAGAAGGGAGTAATTAATAACCTCAAATGCAGAGCGCCTGGATGGCTCAGCTGGTTAAGTGTCTGACTTTGGCTCATGGTTTGTGAGTTTGAGCCCTGCATCAGGCTCTGCACTGCTGGTGTGGAGCCTGCTTGGGATTCTCTCCCCCACCCCCCACCCCACTCTCTCTCTCTCTCAAATAAATCAGTAAAACTTAAAAAAATTTTTTTAATAAAATAATCTCAAAAGCTCCAGACATCCAGTAAAAATCAGTGTTGTTTTATGTACGATTTTATTTCCCTAACTAGATTTGTGTCAGATAATTTGATTTTTACTTATTTTAATTTTAAAAATTTCATTCATTCATTCATTCATTCATTCATTCATTCATTCATTCATTCATTCATTCATTCATTCCCTTGTTTAAATTCCAGTATAGTTAACATACAGTGTTATATTAGTTTCAGGTGTTCAATATAGTAACTTAATTCTGTACATTACTCAGAACTCATTAGGAGGAGTGTACTCTTAATCCCCTACACCTATTTCACCCATCCCTCTCACCTGTCTCCTCTCTGGTAACTATCAGTTTATTCTGTATAGTTAGGAGTCTGTTTTTGGTTTGTCTCTTTTTTTCTTTGCTTTGTTTCTTAAATGCCACAGATGAGTGAAATCATATGGTATATAAATACAATTGAACATTACTCATGTACAGAAAAGAATGAAATCTTACCATTTGCAACAACACCGATGGACCTACAGAGTATAAGACTAATAAGTAAAATAACTTATATAAGACTTTTATTTCTCATTAGTTGCAGTCCCGATGTAGTATCTTACTCAAAGGAAGCCCTCAAAATATGTCAGTTGTGAGAATAAAAATTTACTCGCTTCAACAAATAACAAATGTATCCTCCATGCACAATAAGGTTTTGAAACTGTGATAAAAATGAAAGGTGTACTTATCTTGAATAGTTACCTGTACAAAAGCAACTCCTGTCATCAAAATTACTAGGGAGAGCCACTGGTACACACCTAATTTTTTACTAAGCATAGACACAGAAAATAATGCTGTTGTAAGAATTTTCAGCTGATATGTGACCTGAAAAAGAAAAGAGCTATTATTGTTTGTTTATTTGCTTCTTAAAAGAACTACTAGAAATATATTTTAAGTACCTGATAAGTAGCTGCATCCAGATTTGATAGTGCCACATAAAGTAAATTATTCTGAAGAGTATATATCCCTGATGGAATAGCAAGTTTCAGAGTTTCCATAGGTTTATTAAGTATTTCATCATGCAGTATTCGATTCAGTGCTCTTAGACTACATTCTAGAAAACACATGAAATGGGTAAAACCAATAATTAAGTAACTCTGAAAAAGTTACATACTCTCTCTCAAGGCCTCAGTTTTCTCACCTATAAAAAAATGGAAACAGGCCTACATGTTAAGATACTTTTAGGTCTGAAATATACCTTTAATGATACTAATTTTTCAAAAGTTAAATATTATAACATAGCATATTAAGAATATTATCCTTATACTCTTTCATTAGGAAACATAAGCAAATTGATTATATGTATTTACATATATGTACACATACATATCTGCACATATATATTTATGATAACCAAACGCTCAAAGTGTTAATTTTTTAGCTAAGTATTCTTACTCTATAGTAGCAACATTATAAAAACTTGTATTTTGTGCATTCCATTTTATCACCAGCCATTCAACCCAATTAATAATTGTGAAGACTTTAATCATAAAAAGACAGTAAAACAACTAAGGAGTGGGTTTGGCTGCAAACAACAGAAAACCCAGTGAATACTGGCTCAACCTCAAAGGGACCTGTCTCATCCTCAAAGGGCCAGGGCCAGGTCCAAAGCAGCTCAGTGATGACATCAGGGTCCTAAGCTCACTCTCCATTTATATTGGCTTTTTACCTTCATGCTTCTCATCTATTGTCTACATGATTATTGCAACAAGGTCACCACATGATCACCGCAATTGTGTCTGGTTCTTGTTTTTAGGCAGCAAGAAAGAACAGGAGGATACAGTGACCTAGTGGGCATCTTCTTTTGCTGTCACAGACCAGGATTTTGTTGCACAGCTACCCCCTGCAGCAAGGGAGCTGGGCAATGTCGTCTTTTCTTTCATAGTCTCCATATTAGAAACAACAAAGGGAGAAAGGGGTTGGAAATGGACCTCAAGCTAGCCAGCCTACAGTAGTAATCACAAAAAAAAATGTCCAAAGAACTTTAAGAGATACATAAACCCTTAAAGACAGGAGAAATCTAAGGATCCTACTACTTTACCAATAATGACACTTCATAGCTGATTTTCTCTCCTAACATAAAACTTGAAAACTTTGATTATGAAAACTTTTTTTAATGGAAAAAATGTTTAAAGATTAATATGTGATATTTATCCTTTCCTTACCCTAAAATAATAATAGTAAAATAAAAGGTAACTAAAAGTTACCAAAAGATTTCTTCTTAGATTTAGCAGGAAAAAAATCTAAAATATTAGCTTATTTAAATATTTTTAAAATTGTATTAAAATTTAAAATAATTAATGCTGTGACATATTTTTCTCAACAGGAGTTCAGGGAAGGTCTTGTTCCTTATTCCTTCCAATTCCTGGTATTGTTAGGCTTTTTCTTTTTGCCAATCTGAGGGTATTGAAATTGCGTCTGTGGCTTTAATTTGATTTCTCTGCTTGCTAGTAAGGTTGATCTATATTTATATATTGTTATATATTTATATAAATATATTTTTATATATTTATTTATATTTTAGAAAATTTTTAATATATTTATTGGCCATTCAGGTTTCTCTCTCTCTCTCCTTTTTAAGTTTATTTATTTTTGAGAGAGAGACAGAGAGCATGTGCGCACAAGCAGGAGAGGAACAGAGAATCTGAAGCATGTTCCAGGTTCTGAGCTGTCAGCACAGAACTCAACGTGGGGCACGAACTCATGAACCTGACCTGAAATTGGACACTTAACTGACTGAGCCACCCAAGAGCCCCCAGGTTTCTCTTCTGTAAACTGCTTATTTATATCTTTTGTCCACTTTTCTGTTGAGATGCTTGTCTTTTCCTTACTGAATTATGTAAGTTCTTTGACGTTCTGGATGTTCATTATTGGTGGATACATGTGATGTAAATATCTTCTCTCAATCTCTGGTTTATCTTCTCATTTGGTTTTATATACAGGCATTTTTTCATTTTAATGTACCCCAAGTCATCCATTTTTTAAAAGTTCATTTGTGGGGCGCCTGGGTGGCCCAGTCGGTTGAGCGTCTGACTTTGGCTCAGGTCATGATCTCCTGGTTTGTGAGTTCGAGCCCTGCACCAGGCTCTGTGCTGACAGCTCAGAGCCTGGAGCCTGCTTCGGATCCTGTGTCTCCTTTTTCTCTGCCCCTCCCGCACTCATGCTCTGTCTCTCAATAATATAATAAATATATGTTAAAAAAATGTTTTAAAATGTTCATTTGTATTCTTTGTATCTTATTTGAAATAATTCACAGTACCAAAGTCATAAATGTCAATCTTTATCTAGAAATATTTTTTAATTAAAAAAAATTTTTTTTAATTTAACCTAAAAACCTGGGAATTATTCCTCAGACTGGATTCTCCATTTCCTTGATCTTCACACACCTACTCTGCTAGCAAGTCATGTCAACTATAGTTTAAAAACATCTGTGTGGGGGCGCCTGGGTGGCTCAGTTGGCTGAGTGTCGGACTTTGGCTCAGGTCATGATCTCGCCATCTGTGAGTTCAAGCCCCGCGCTGGGCTCTGTGCTGACCCTTCAGAGCCTAGAGCCTGCTTCAGATTCTGTGTCTCCCTTTCTCTCTGCCCCTCCCCCACTCATGCTCTGTCTCTCTGTCAAAAATAAATAAACATTAAAAAAAATTAAAAAACAAAAAACAAAAAAACCAACATCTGTGTGAACCGGGGCACCTGGGTGGCTCAACTGGTTAAGTGTCTGACTTCAGCTCAGGTCATGATCTCGCCATTTGTGAATTCAAGCCCCACATCGGGCTCTGGGCTGACAGCCTGGAGCCCGCTTCAGAATCTGTGTCTCCCTCTCTGTCTGCCCCTTCCCCACTCTCACTCTGTCTGTCTGTCTCTCTCTCTCTCTCAAAAATAAATAAGCATTAAAAAAAATTTAAAAAAAAATCTGTGTGAACTAAATCAATGCCATCTTGGACAATTTGCCGTAAATACCCGCCTCCCCCAACACACACACACACACACACACACACACATTCTTTCCTTTTGTTTAATCACACTTTTGGAACACCTGGGTGGCTCAGTCGGTTAAGCATCCGACTTCAGCTCAGGTCATGATCTCACACTCCGTGAGTTTGAGCCCCATGTTGGGCTCTGTGCTGACAGCTCGGAGCCTGGAGCCTGCTTCGGATTCTGTGTCTCCCTCTCTCTGGCCCTTCCCCGTTCATGCTCTTTCTCTGTCTCAAAAATAAATAAACATTAAAAAACAAATCACACTTTTAAGTACATCCTTAGGATATAACGTCCATGATATGATCTGTCTTGGAGATATGACTAACACACACCTATTCTTTTTTTTTTAATTTTTTTTTTATGTTTTATTTACTTTTAAGACAGAGAGACAGAGCATGAGTGGGGATGGGGCAGAGAGAGAGGGAGACACAGAATCCAAAGCAGGCGCTAAGCTCTGAGCTGTGAGCACAGAGCCCGATGCGGGGCTTGAACTCAGGAACTGTGAGATCATGACCTAAGCTGAAGTTGGATGCTTAACCAACTGAGCCACCCAGGTGTCCCATGACACACACCCATTCTTAAACATTTTCCTCTTGGATGGCCTCCAACATGTACTCCCCAACCTCTAGGGCGATATAAGCAGGCCTTAAGGGAGATGGTTGTTGCAGAGATCTACTCCTCTTGCAGCTACCAAAGACACCCTCATCAAGCTGGATCTGTCAGCCTTTTAGTCTTTGAGTTCCTTCAGCCTTTGGAGGTGGTTCTGCATATACCTCCTGTTCAGAGAACAATGTCACATAAACATCATCTCTTCTCTACCAATGTCATCTAAGCTACCATCATCTTCTTGCCTGGACTAGTGCCATAGCTTCCATATATGATTTCTTGAACCTATTCTTGCATCTCCTCTACTGTCAATATGACTACTGTACTGGTCTTTCCATGCACAAAATGGGACATATTTTAAACATTTCAATTATTTCTTTTTGCTTTTATGGTCATATCTGTAGCCTACAAAGCTGCATTGCATTTTCTGAATGCCAATTCAATCAATCTCTCTTTGTTCCATTCTTATCCTTGATCAATATGCTATAGCCACACTGGCCACCATAATAGATTCAAAAGTATACTAAATTTATGAACAATTTAAAAAATAGGCAGCAGACTTGAACGGACATTTCTCTAAAGATAAACAAATGGTCAATAAGCACATGAAAAGATGCTCAACGTCATTAGTCATTAGGGAAAATCAAATCAAAACCATAATAAGATACAATGTCACACCTACTAGAATGGCTATACATTTTTTATTTTATTTTATTTATTTATTTTGAGAAAAAGGATGGACACACATATGGGGGTGGGGAGGGGCAGAGAGAGAGGGAAAGAGAAAATCCCAAGCAGATTCTGTGCTTTCAGCACAGAGCCTGACATGGGGCTCAATCTCACAACTGTGAGATCATGACATAAGCCTAAATCAAGAAGTGGTCACTCAACTGACTGAGCCACATGGCACCCCTATACATTTTTTTTTTTTTTGAATAACAAGTGTTGGTAAGGATGTAGAGAATTTTCAGCCCTCGGACATTGCCAATGGGAATACAAAATGTTGTAGTAGCTGTGGAAAAGTTTGGTGGCTCTTCAAAATGTTAAATGCAGAATTACCATGTGACCAAGCAATTATACTCCAATGTATATACTCAAAAGTTATGAAAGCAAGGACTTGAGCAGAGACTTATGCCTCTATTGCAATATTAATTATTCAGTATTCATTGCAGCGTTATTCACGATACCAAAAGGTGGAAAAACTTATGTGTCCATCAATACATTAATGGCTACAATGTTATACACACACACACACACACACACACACACACACACACACACACACACACATATATACATACAATGAAATATTATCTGGTCATAAAAAGGAATAAAGTTCTGGGGCGCCTGGGTGGCGCAGTCGGTTAAGCGTCCGACTTCAGCCAGGTCACGATCTCGCGGTCCGGGAGTTCGAGCCCCGCATCAGGCTCTGGGCTGATGGCTCGGAGCCTGGAGCCTGTTTCCGATTCTGTGTCTCCCTCTCTCTCTGCCCCTCCCCCGTTCATGCTCTGTCTCTCTCTGTCCCAAAAATAAAAAAAAATAAAAAAAAAAAAAAAAAAAAAAAAAGGAATAAAGTTATGGGGTGCCTAGGTGGCTCACAGAGTTAAGTATCTGACTCTTGATTTTGGCTCAAGTCATGATCTCACAGATCGTGTGATCGAGCCCTGCGTGGGACTCTGCGCTGATAGCATGGAGCCTGTTTGGGATTCTCTCTCTCCCTCTCTCTCTGCCCCTCCCCCATCTGCCCTCACTGGTGCATGTTGTGTGTATGTCTCTCTCTCTCAAAATAAACATTAAAAAAAAGAAATAAAGTTCTGATACATGTTACAACATGGATTAAACTTGAAAACATTGTCTAAAATAAGCCAGACATAAAAGGAGAAATATTGTATGATTCTACTTAGATGGAATATCTATAACAGGCCAATTCATAGAGACAGAAAGTAGAATAGAGGTTTCCAAGTACTGAAGATAAAGGGGAATGGGAATTATTATTTAATGGTTACAGAGTTTCTATTTGGTGTGAATGAAGTTTTGGAAATAGTGCTAGTGGTTGCACAACATTGTGAATATAATTAATGCCACTGAATTATACTTAAAAGTGGTTAAAGTTGCAAATTTTATGATATATATGTGTGTAAAAATATATTGTACTACAATTTCAAAGAATAATGCAATATACCCCAAAACACAGAATTTTATACTTCAAAACCTGTGAATTATATGGTATATGAATTATATCTCAATAAAGTTGTTTTTTTCTTAAAATGTATCAAATTAGTCACCACTAGACTAACCAATGCAACAAATAATATAAAAAGGCTTGACTTTAGTAAAAAATTGTGACTTCTCTAAATTTCTAAAAGTTACAGAACTATATAGAATTTACTTATTCTCAAATTATTATAAATGCAAGAAGCTATATTTCATATTTACAGCATTAACTGGAAGACATGAATCATGATATAGATCAGAATAAAATGTCTTCGTTACTAGACTAAAATTGTCTTAAGAAAATGAAAAATATTGAAATGTCTGTAATAGTAGGACATTAGATAAGGCAATAGTGTTCAAATGTGTAGTTAACAATATACATATATGTGTATATATATATATATGTATATGTATACATATGAATGTATGTATGTATATATATATATGTATATGTATACATATGAATGTATGTATGTATATATATATATATATCATATGTAAATAACACCAAAATAATCAAGTAAATTGCAATGACTTGAGAACAGAAAACCAAAAAACTTACTGCTATCTTTGTAGACTAATAAAATGCAGGCCATTATTTTCAAAAGTTCAGCAACAACCACTGCTGTAGAAGATAGATAACGAGGTCCCTCTTCTTTTAAAGTCCTAGAATAACGCATCGTTAGAACCAAACTGGTAGTCTGAAAGACCAAAATTCCCAAGGAAAGGTATTTTAGGTTGGCGGACATTGTTTTATCTTCATTTGCCTGAAAAACAAAATAATTAGGGCAAATAAACAAAATTAGAAAATACAGAAACATTTATTAAAAATCATTATGAGACTTCTGGTTCCAGACAAGAATGAGTAAGTGCATTCCACCCTTTTCTTCCTGCTAATCATAACTATAAACCCTAGACCAAAGACAAAAAGTAAGTACTAAAAGACTCAGGAAGGTGAAGAAAATAAGACAAACTGGCTAGCGACCCCAGATCTTTTTTTTTTTTAATTTCTAAAAAATTTTTTAAGTTTATTTATTTATTTTGAGAGAGACAGAGAGAGAACACAAACAGGGGAGGGGCAGAGAGAGAGGAGGACAGAGAATCCAAAGCAGGCTCTGTGCTGAAAGCAGAGAACCTGATGTGGGGCTTGAACTCATGAACCATGAGATCATGACCTAAGCTGAAGTCAGACACTTAACTGACTGAGGTTGGAGAGGCTAAATTATGATCAGGCAAAAACAATTACATAAGAATTATTTCTAGAATGAAAGAAGGACATTCCATAATGATAAAAGAGTCAATACATCAGTAAGATATAGCCAGTTATAAATGAATATGTGCCTAATAACATAGCTTCAAAACACATGGGACAAAAACTAACATATTAAAAAACAACAACAGGTAAAGCCATAAGACATAATGTGAGGTTTTAACCTACTTTTTTCAGTAATTAATAGAATACACACACATGCACACCAAAACCCGCCAGTAAGAATACAGAAGATCTGAACAACGGTATCAACCACCATAACTCTTGCAAACATGGAGATGCTCCACCAAGAGCCTCTTTTGAGGAAGAACTTAATGCAGTATGTGTGGTCAGTTCACTTCTCCTCCACTTATCATTTGCTTCCAAATGATGTAAAGATTCAGTGCAATTCCAAGCAAAATCCCTATAGGTTTTTGGTAGAAACTGACAAGCTGATTTAAAAATTTATATGGAGGGGCACCTGAGTGGCTCAGTGGGTTGAGTGTCCAGCTCTTGATTTCAGCACAGGTCATGTTCTCACAGATCTCACAGTTTGTAAGATCGAGCCCCATGTCAGGTTCTGCACTGGCAGCATGGAGCCTGCATGGGATTCTCTCTCTCCCTCTCTGTCTACCCTTCCCCCACTCATGAGCACTCTCTCTCAAAATAAATAAACTTTAAAAATAAAATTTCTATGGAAATACAAAGGACTTAAACAACCAAAACAATTTTGAAAAGAAAAAATAAAGAAGTTAAACTGAAAGTCCACACTTTCTATAAAGCTCTAATAATTTTTTTAAAAATTTTTTTTTTAACATTTATTTATTTTTGAGACAGAGAGAGACAGAGCATGAATGGGGGAGGGGCAGAGAGAGAAGGAGACACAGAATCCGAAGCAGGCTCCAGGCTCTGAGCCATCAGCCCAGAGCCTGACGCGGGGCTCGAACTCACAGACCGCGAGATCGTGACCTGGCTGAAGTCGTACGCTTAACCGACTGCGCCACCCAGGTGCCCCGAAAGCTCTAATAATTAAAACTGGTATTGACACAGAAGTACAGATCAATGGAACAGAATACAGTCCAGAAGTTAAGTCCATACATATTTGGTCAAATGACCTTGACAATGGTAACAAAAACAAATAATTCTAGAACAAGACAACTGTATTCTTTTTATTTTTTAAAAATGTTTATTTATTTTGAGAGAGAGAGTTCATGTGCATGTACCTGAGAGGGAGAGAATCCTAAGCAGGCTCCACATTGTCAGCAAAGAGCCCTACATGGGGTTTGATCCCATGAAAGGTGAGATCATGACCTGAACTAATATCAAGAGTCAGACACTCAACCAACTGAGCCATCCAGGAGCTCCATTTTTAAGTGAATCTCTTTCCTTATTTATCTCACACCAAATATTTAACTAGAAATGAATCACAGACCTGTCATAAAAGCTAAAGCTATAAATATTCAAGAAGAAAACAAGAGAAAAATGTAGACACTTAGGAATATGCAAAGATTTCCTAGATACAAAAAACACAAACCATAAAAGAAAAATATGGATAAATTGGATATCATTAATTTAAAACTGTTCCTCCAAAGATACTATAAAAATAAAGGCAAACCACATGATGGGAGAAAATATTCTCAACACATCTATCTGACAATGGCTTTGTGTCCAGAATATATACAGAACTCTTAAAACACAGTAAGTACAAGACAACCCATGAGCAAAAGATTTGAATAGACATTTCATCAAAAAAGAAGAATGAATGGCTAATAGGCACATGAAAAGATGTTCAACATCACAGTCATTACAGAAATACAAATTAAAACAACAATGAGATACCATTATGTACCTACTAGAATGGCAAAAAAATTTTTTTTTAATTTTTTTTTTCAACGTTTATTTATTTTTGGGACAGAGAGAGACAGAGCATGAACGGGGGAGGGGCAGAGAGAGAGGGAGACACAGAATCGGAAACAGGCTCCAGGCTCTGAGCCATCAGCCCAGAGCCCGACGCGGGGCTCGAACTCACGGACCGCGAGATCGTGACCTGGCTGAAGTCGGACGCTTAACCGACTGCGCCACCCAGGCGCCCCTAGAATGGCAAAAATTTTTAAATTGATGCTACCAAGCAATGGAGTGGGTTTAGAGCAGAGGTCTTACATTGCTAGTGGGACTATTAAGTGATACAACCACTTTGAATAACACTTTGGTAGTTGATTTTAAAAAATAATAATCTTTTCAAATGACCTAGAAATTCCACTCTTAGGTATACTCAAGAGATCTGAAAACATTTATCAATAATGCTCGTATATAATTATTCATGTGAATTTCATTTATAACATTCAAAAACTGTAAATAACCCAAATGCCCATTAACAGGTGAATTACTAAACATACTGTGGTACATCCGTGATGGAATACTACTTAGCAATAAAAAGAAATGAAATACTGATGTATGGTAAAACATCAATGAATCTTAAAAAGAAATTAAACAAAAAAGTTTATAGACAAAACTGTATACACTATATGATCCATTTTTATGAAATTCTAAAAAGGGCAAAAGTAATTTGCAGTGACAGATGCAGACTGTGGCCAGGGGTTGAGGTTGGAGGTTGACTGCAAAGGGATAGCAAGGAATTGTTGGTGATAATGGAAATATTCTGTATCTTGATTGTGTGATGATTATACAATTCTATTCACTTATTGTAACTCACTGAACTGTACATTTAAAAAGGATACATCTTATTGTGTGTAAATCACAAATCAACAAAGTTGATTAAAGAGTGAGGATAGGGGTGCCTCCGTGGCTCAGTTGGTTATGCATCTGACTCTTGATTTTGGCTCAGGTCATGATCTCCCAGTCTGTGAGTTTGAGCCCCAAAGCAGGCTCTGTGCTGGCAGTGCAGAACCTCCTTGGGATTCTCTCTCTCTGCCCCTCCCCCAGTCATGTGCGTGCACTTGCTCTCTAAATAAATAAATAAATAAATAAATAAATAAATAACCTTAAAAAAAAAAGATTGAGGATGTACTAAGTAGTAGCATTCCTCAACAGGCTTTCCTCATACTTTGATTTTGGCTCTAATTCCTTTGGATTAATACCAATGATGTTCTGTTAGTCTATTCTTCAGGCCAATTCTATCCTTTCCATGATTCCATCTTCCATCCTAAGTTTTGTTAATATGAACACTTTTTATTATATATTTCTTTATAGCTCTCACAACCAAGCCACCCTTTATGGCTCTAGTTATATGATCCACTATCTTTCCTCACCTCATAATCATTAAAATAGCAATATAATATATTCAAATAGATCCAATAGTCATTATTTGGTGCCTATAGTAGGCCAAGTACCATGGTAACAGAGAGAGCCTATCCTTGAAGGAACAAAGTCTAGCTTATTAAATTTAGCAATTCCTATCTCAAATTGAATATGCTCCAAATCCAAACAATGTAGCACCATAAATACGAGGATAAAATTTTCAATAGTGAAAAAAAATGATTGAAAAAAATTACCTTAAGTACTTTATATGAATATCAGAGAGAAAATTTGAATAATATATCTCTTTTTGTCATATATATATAAGAGCATCAAACCTAGAGGAAAGAATACATAGATTTATGTATTAACCATCTCACTTTTGTAAATCTGCATTAGCAAGAGTCCTAATGTGAAATGAAATTATGGCATTTGAGAGATAGAAGATGCTTTAGAAATCATCTAGTACAAATCTCTTCATTTTAAACTGAAGAAAATAGTGAACAGAGAAGTTAGATGACTTGCTCAACGTCATATAATTACTAATTGGAAATATTAAGTTATATAGTTAAATACCAGGTTCCCTAGCTCTCACTATGTGTTACTGTAGAATTCCAGAGGACATCTGATGGACTTTATCTCTGTGTGGAAGCAGTGCTAGTTCCCAGCAATCTACATTTGGCATAGGCATCTGATTCTCCTGGAAAATCTATTCAAGGAAGTCTTTGTTTATTGTGCAACTAAGATCGTAAAAATGTAACTGTTACAACAGCAGTGCCCTACTTTCTTTTCAAATGAATTTTAAAGGTCAGATTCTAAGCCAGGATGTACTATCTTTACTATTTTGCTTTTCCATTTCCAAACATGTACAACATCAATACATTTGCCTTGATAATTCAGATCTTAATTATTAATACAGTTACAATGTATTTTTTTTAAGTATGTGAGATAATAGAAAAAATATATATTGGTATCTGCCCCTAGCTCTTGACACAGGGTTCCTGAAACCCTTGTAATTTCCTTAGTGATAAGAGCACTAGGAGCATCTTTTGTTCTAATATTTGGTCTTTGGTCCTGGTTCCTGACACAGGGTTCCTGAAACCCTTGTCATTTCCTGGGTGATCAACTGATCATGCCTATGTAACGAAAACTCCATAAAAATTCCAGTAGTATGAAGTTCAGCTTGTTCAGGATAACAAGCTATACACAGCATGAGGATGACACATCCCAACTCCACAGGGACAGAAGCTCTTGCACTCAGGGCCCTCTGAAACCTGGTACTTATGTATCTCTTCATCTAATTGTTCATCTGTATCCTTTATCATATCCTTTAATAAACTGATACAGGAAGTGTTTCTCTGAGTTCTATGAGCCACTCTAGCAAGTTAATCCAAGTTGAGGAGGGGATGGTGGGAACCTCCAATTTGTAGCCAAATTAGAGTTATGGGTAATCTGGTGACCTACTTACTACTTGCAACTGGCATCTGAACTAGGGTGGGAGCAGTCTTATGGGAGTGAAACGCCAATCCATAGGATCTGACACTATCTGCAGGTAGATAGTGTCAGAATACAAGTTAAATTGTAGGATAACCAGCTGGTGTCACAGAGAATAGCTTGCGGTAAGGAAACCACATCTCCTCCCCAACATTTGATGACCAAAAATGTCAGAAGTGAAGTGTTCTGGAGAAGGAGGAAAGGAGACACACAGCAGGAAAAAACTGGATTGTTTTTCTAATACAAACTTGAAAAGTAAAATATATACAATCAAATGATTATTGGTACTAGATCAACTGTAAAGAATTGCAATTTAATTTATAATTCTGCCTAAGGAATGTATAAACTCAAAATGGAAAAAAATACGAGTATTTCTAAGATTATACAAATACATAGGTTGGTTTTGGAGTACAATACAGGTAAAACTAAATATTTTCATTTAATGCAAACCATAAATTCACAGCAAATTCATAAATAAGAAATCTACCAAAATGAAGATTATGTTCCACTTCTATTAATTTATAATATTAATACTGTTTCTTCATTTTAAAGTGTACAACAGTTTCTCATTATTATTGAACACAACCTCTAAACAATCTTATACTTAAGATTTAATTTTACTCCTCCCTACATTTTCTTCTCTTGCCACCGAATTCCCCTTTTTTTTATCCTTTCAGGAATTGCTAATCCTCTGGTTTCCATATTATTGTTTCATTAAAATTTCCTATCTAAGAAATTTGCATACCAATAATCAACAAGGAACTGTGCTAAGTTCTCTCACAAATGTAGCTTTATTCAATTCACTGTCAAAGCCTTATGAACTAGTCAACAAATTGCTACCCACATTTTTTAAGGTCTCTAGTTACTAAGCTCCCTGAACTCACTGGGGGTTCAGTGAGGCTCTCAGATTTATAGCAGGATCAGAAGAGTAAGAATGCTTAGATGTTCCACTTTCACCTTTAACAGCTAAGACCTGAAAAATGCACTCTTTTTGATTACTAAAGTAAATGACACTATTTCATTCTGATGGCTTTGTTTTGGCTTCTTCTGTTTTTTGAAAATAGCATTTAATACTTTTAATTACTTTAAAAAGCCAGTATATTCTTTTAAAAATGTTGAAAACTGGGAAGGCTGGGTGGTCCAGTCAGTTGAGCCTCTGACTCTTGATTATGGCTCAGGTCACAAGCCCTGCGTCAGGCTCCACGCTGAATGTGGAGCCTGCTTGGGATTCTCGCTCTCATTCTCTCTCTCTCTCTCTCTCTCTCTCTCTCTCTCTCTCTCTCTTTCTCTCTGCCCCTCAATCCTGCTCATGCTCTCTCTCTAAAATAAACAAATGAAGAAATAAAATATTAAAAATAAGAAAAATGTAGAAAACTTAATTAGTAAAAACTTCAACCATCATCAATTACCCAAAAACATCTATATCTGGTATAGATTCTGTCAATAATTTTTATTTCAGTTTTTTGGAAAACCCTAAACCCCAGGACTTTAGTAGCAAAGGTGAAATAAAGCACCTAGACCATTTCATATTTCCACTTAAAAGTATTCTAACAACCTTTTGGGCTTCTTTATTACATGGAAAATAAAGTCTTATAATCACAAAGTTCCACCTTTTCCTTTCCTTTCTTGAAGGAAAAAAATGGAATGTTAAAATTCAATAAAGTACCAAGAACAGGGCACCTGGGTGGCTCAAATGGTTAAACATCTGGCTTTGGCTCAGGTAATGAAATTGAAGTTTGTGAGTTCGAGCCCTGTGTCAGGCTCTGTGCTGACAGCTCACAGCCTAGAGCCTGTTTTGGATTCTGTGTCTCCCTCTTTCTCTCTACCCCTCCCCTCCTCATGCTCTCTCTCTATCAAAAATAAATAAACATTAAAAATAAATTTTTAAAAACAAAAGTACCAAGAACATAACATCTATGATTACATCACCCAGAACTGATAAGTCTCAATCTTGTCACATTTGTTTATCTTCCCTTTTGTAAAGGAATAACATTACGATTAAAGTGATTAAAGTCAAAGTCCCCCAATAAGCCACAACTCTAAATCCCATTCCTTTCCCCCTCCTCAGTAGGAACCTATTATGAGTTTAGAGTATATATTTCTAGTCTACTATTAAAAATTCTTTATACATATATAGATATAATAAGCCATAAGTACTTTAATATATATACATAACAACAAACTGCATACTTTATTCAGCATTTTCCTTACTTTATTCAGCATCTGATACACAGACCTAGCTCATTGCTTTTAACAACTCCAATGTTCCATCAAATGAGTAGACCTTTTATTTATTTACCCATTTTCCTACTGATAAACATTTAGCATTCTTTTCCTTTTAAAAATTTAAATTTAGGGGTACCTAGGTGGCTCACCCGGTTGAGCATCCAACTTTGGGTCGGGTCATGATCTCAAGGCTCCTGAGTTTGAGCCCTGTGCATCAGGCTCTGTGCTGACAGCTCAGAGCCTGGAGTCTGCTTTGGATTCTGTGTCTCCTTCTCTCTCTGCCCCGCCCCCACTTGTGCTTGCAAGAGCGCGCGCGCTCTCTCTCTCTCTCGAAAAAAAATTAAAAAAAATAAATTTATAAATTTTCTTAAAATTTTTAAAGTCGTTTCTAAACATTATATAAGCCACAAGAATTTTAAGCTCTTTTTCTAAAATTTAACATTTTATATGAGTTTTCAAGTCTCTTCCAGTTCTAACACACATAAACACACAATTCTGTTAATCTAATTTCAATTTTTTCATCTAAAACTTTTGCCTGGGGGCGCCTGGGTGGCGCAGTCGGTTAAGCGTCCGACTTCAGCCAGGTCACAATCTCGTGGTCCGGGAGTTCCAGCCCCGCGTCAGACGGCTCAGAGCCTGGAGCCTGTTTCCGATTCTGTGTCTCCCTCTCTCTCTGCCCCTCCCCCGTTCATGCTCTGTCTCTCTCTGTCCCAAAAATAAACATTGGGAAAAAAAAAATTTTTTTAACTTTTGCCTGAATTTTTCTTTTTATTTTATTATTTTGTTTCACTTTAGAGAGAGAGTGTGTGTGTGCACGAACAGGAGAGAGGAGCAGAGGGAGAGAGAAAGAGAGAGAGAACCTTAAGCAGGCTCCACACTCAGAGCAGATCCTGATGTGGGGCTCAATCCCATGACCCTAGGATCATGACCTGAGCCAAAATCAAGAGTCAGATGGTAAATCTACTGAGCCAGCTAGGCTCCCCTGACTGAATTTTTAAATTATAAACTTTGAGTGTATATAGTAATATATAACACATATAATAATGAACTATTGTACAATTATTTGTCTAATTACTGTATTAAATAACAACAATATATAAATGCAATCTTTGTGTATGTGTGATTTGATACACCAATCATACTGCCAATACTGTTTTTTTTTAATGTTTTATTTATTTTGAGAGAGAGAGAGAGAGAGAGAGAGAGTATGCACATGTGAATGCACCCATGAGTAGAGGGAAGGGCAGGGACAGAGGAGAGAGAGAATTCCAAGCAGGCTCCACTCTTTCAGCACAGAGCCCAACGTGGAGCTCAATGCCACAAACCATGAGATCATGACCTAAGCTGAAATCAAGAGTCAAACACTCAACCGACTGAGCCACCTAGGTACCCCACACTGCTAGTACTTCTAAAAGTCCTTTGCAGAAATTGAAGAAGACACAAAGAAATGGAAAAAAACAAAAACAAAAACAAAAAACACATTCCATGCTCATGGATTGGAAGAATAAATATTGTTAAAATGTCAATACTACCCAAAGCAATCTACACTTTCAAGGCAATCCCAATCAAAATTGCACACGCATTCTTTTCAAAGCTAGAGCAATCCTAAAATTTGTATGGAACCACAAAAGACCCCAATATCCAAAGTAATATTGAAAAAGAAAACAAAAGTGGGAGGTATCACAATCCCAGACTTTAGCCTCTACTACAAAGCTGTAACCATCAAGACAGTATGGTATTGGCACAAAAACAGACACAAAGACAAATGGAATAGAATAGAGAACCCAGAATTGAACCCAAAATGTATGGCCAACTAATCTTTGACAAAGCAGGAAAGAGCATCCAATGGAAAAAAGACAGTCTCTTTAACCAATGGTGCTGGGAGAACTGGACAGGAACATGCAGAAGAATGAAACTAGACCACTTTCTTATACCATACACAAAAATAAACTCAAAATGGATGAAAGACCTAAATGTGAGACAGGAAACCATCAAAACCCTAGAGGAGAAAACAGGCAACAACCTCTTTGACCTTGGCCACAGCAATTTCTTGCTCGACACATCCCCAAAGGCAAGGGAATTAAAAGCAAAAATGAACTATTAGGACCTCATCAAGGGTAAAATCTTCTGCACTGCAAAGGAAAAAATCAACAAGACTAAAAGGCAACCGACAGAATGGGAAAAGATATTTGCAAATGACATATCGAATAAAAGGTTAGTATCCAAAATCTATAAAGAACTTACCAAACTCAACACCTGAAATACAAATAATGCAGTGAAGAAATGGGCAGAAGACATGAATAGATACTTTTCCAAAGAAGACATCCAGATGGCCAACCAACACATGAAGAGATGCTCAATGTCACTCATGATCAGGGAAATACAAATCAAAACCACACCGAGATACCACCTCATACCTGTCAGAACGGCTAAAATGAACAACACAGGAAACTACGGATGCTGGCGAGGATGTGGAGAAACGGGAACCCTCTTGCACTGCTGGTGGGAATGCAAACTGGTGCCGCCGCTCTGGAAAAGTGTGGAGGTTCCTCAAAAAATTAAAAATAGAACTACCCTATGACCCAGCAATAGCACTACTAGATTTATTCAAAGGATACAGGAGTGCTGATGCACAGGGGCACATGTATCCCAATTTTTATAGCAGAGCTTTCAACAACAGCCAGATTATGGAAAGAGCCCGAATGTCCATCAACTGATGAATGGATAAAGAAGATGTGGTTTACATATACAACAGAATACTACTTGGCAATGAGAAAGAATGAAATCATGCCATTTGCAGCAACGTGGATGGAACTGGAAGGTATTATGGTAAGTGAAATAAGTTAGAGAAAGACAGATATCATATGTTTCACTTATATGTGGAACTTGAGAAACCTAACAGAAGACCATGGGGGAAGGGAAGGGGGAAAAAAAGTTACAGAGAGGGAGGGAGGCAAACCACAAGAGACTCTTAAATACAGAGAACAAACTGAGGGTTGATGGGAGGGTTGGGGAAGGGGGGAAATGGGTGATGGGCATTGAGGAGGGCACTTGTTGGGATGAGCACTGGGTGTTATATGTAAGTGATGAACCATGGGAATTTACCGCCAAAACCAAAAGCACACTGTACACACTGTATGTTAGCCAATTTGACAGTAAATTACATTTAAAAAAATAATAATAAAATAAAAGTCCTTTGCACAAGGGATATTTCAGGGTTTGGTTAGTCACTCTAATAGAACTTGCACTTGCTTTCCAATCACTGTTTTTCCTCTGAATTGTTATAAATTTGGTATTTATAAAGTTAGTTTTATTTTTATTTATTCATTTATTTATTTTTAGTTTTCTTATTTTTTATTATTTTTTTTAAGTTTACTTATTTATTTTGAGAGAGAGGGAGAACACGAGCAGGCAAAGGACAAAGAGAGAAAGGAAGAGAGAATCTGAAGCAGGTTCCACACAGTCAATGCAGAGCCTGATGCAGGGCTCAAACTCACAAGCGATGAGATCATTACCTTAGCCAAAATTAAGAGCTGGACACTTAACTGACAGAGCCATCCAGGCACTCCTAGTTTTATTATTTTTAAATCCCATTTTATAACATATGTACAACATAACTTCATTCACTGCAACTTGATGAGTTTGGATGATGGCTTAATTAAAATATTTTTGCACTTTGTACAAAAAAATATTAGTAAGCCTCTTTAGAGTTCAAAGAGGTTCTTGGTAGTTATTTATTTTTTATTTTGAGAGTGAGAGTGCAAGTAGGGGAGAGGAACAGAGGGTGAGAATCTTAAGCAGGCTCTATGCTTAGCCAGGGAGCCTGAAGGTAGGGGGGACTAGACACTGGGCTCCATCCTATGACCCTGGGATCTTGACCTGAGTCAAAATCAAGACACTCAGACTGAGCCACCCAGGTGCCCCAAGAACAAAAAGGTTTTACAAACACACTAGAAGGTACAAATTAAGTACATCTGATATGCTAATTAGATGTCTTTAATTTTCTTTAAAATAGCTTCCAAAGATCCTTGCTTTATAATGCATTGTCAGCCAATTCTGAATTAAAGGCTTACATTTTTTAAACAACACACATTACATGAAGTATCATTAATGTACACTTCTGCTACCACCTCTACCTCCAAATTAGTCAGGATTAGTGAGAAATTAGTTGCATAAACCATCATTAATTACATTAGATATGCATTAACTAAGTTTTGAAATCTTCAAAACGTTATATACCAATAATCTCTACTCATCTTTTCAGACTTAGATAAGGCCTTGTGTGTAAATCTGAAAATCAGTCTGGCTACAGACTTATTCCATAAGCTTACTATGTATATGTATAATCTTTAGGTCTGTATATGAAGCTCATTGTTTCTACTGCAACAATAATATCTGGGAGCCCCTGGGTGGTTGAGGTGATTGACTCTTGATTTTGGCTCAGGTCATGATCTCACAGTTTTGGGATTGAGCCCCGTGCTGGACTCCATGCTGATAGCGTGCAGCCTGCTTGGGATTTTCTCTCCCTCGCTCTCTGCCCCTTCCTCACTTGCATGCAGGCAAAATCTGTCTCAAAATAAATAAACATTTAAAATAATAATAATAATAATAACCATATTGGTATTTTGCTGATGCATCTCCAGCTACTAAAAGTCCTAAGAGACCAAATGTTTAGTCAGTATTTTTAAACTGTAATAAAATTTACATAGATTTTTATACAGACAACTAAGTACCTAAGAAATTCTGCACATCAATTTTCCTTCTATTGTAAAAATAAAAGACTAAATTTCTTAACTTACGGTTTTTAGAGTAAGCTATATTTACATTTTCTAAACAGTAGTTCTGAAATATACTCCCTAAGTACAATATAATAATCTACTAGCTGTTAATGACAGAATACAGTACATATGAAAACACACAAATTACAAAGTGACAGGAAAATATAAGTTCATATTATATTCTAGTCAGAAATATCTATTGGTAAAAACAGATCTTTTAAGATTTTCCCAAGTGTGAACAGAAAAAGTAAATAAATACATATAGAAATACTGACCTCAGTTGCAACTTTTTGTCCATTATCCTCCATGATGCCAAACTTTAAAACTGCAACCTATAACTGTATGCTAAATAATGACAAATAAAATTTATCACAACTGCCTCTACTTCTGACACTGGCATCTATATATCTTCCTTTCAAATTACCTCAAACGTTGCTACTGCATTCCCTAAAAGTAGCAACAATATGTTATGCTTGAAATCCATAATAATCCTGTGGAAAATCCAAAAGCTTTCTTTATTAAAGTGAAAGAAAAATGAACTGAAGATAATTTACATTATTGGTATAATCAATTTTGTTTCTATGATAGAAATAGTAACTTCCACTAAATTAGTTCACTTTTAAGTGCTTAAGGAAAAGCACAATCCTGCTCAGTAACACTTAACAACCAACTCTTTACTATCTAAAGTTCCTATTACAATCTAAGTAAAACAACTTTTCATTGTTTCTCCTTCCCTTTCTTCCTCAACGTGTCAAATGTCTGTTTACCTAAGGCAATATCACCTATATATAAATAATAGTACTGTCAATTTTTAACTTGTTCTTTCAGGACTACAGAATTTCCATTCTTACATTCAGTAAAATCAATAGTACTCAAATATTTCTTCAATTATACAAATATAAAACGTATTTGCATTCTAATTTTTAGATTTAAAATTGTTCAGTATTATTTATTGTATTCTTTATATAATATCAGTCATTTGGAAAACAGTATAGCTCTAAGATCCCCTTTGAGGGGCAACTGGGTCATGATCTCATGGGTCATGGGATCAAGCCCCACGTTGGGCTCCATGCTGAGCGTGGAGCCTGCTTAAGATTCTCTCTCCCTCTGCCCCTCTACCCCACTCCACTTACACACACTTGCTCTCCCAAATTTAAAAAAAAAAAAAAAAAAAAAGAGGGGCGCCTGGGTGGCTCAGTCAGTTGGGTGTCCGACTTTGGCTCAGGTCATGATCTCATGGTTCGTGGGTTTGAGCCCCACATTGAGCTCTCTGCTGTTAGCGCAGAGCCTGCTTCAGATCCTCTGTCCCCCTCTCTCTCTGCCCCTCCCCCATGCGTGCACGTGCTCTCTCAAAAATAAACATTATAACTTAAAGAAAAAAAGAAATAATATAAGTATGTAAACTGCTATAACCTAAGGTGCTAGAGAAAAACATCATAGGAAAATTATGATACCTTATGTCAACTTCGTTAAACTCATAAACTCAAACAGTCCCTTACTCTGTATGGTGCTAGGTTAGAACTGGCTAAACACAAAGTCCGCACAAAACTAGGAAGACAAGAGTGATGCAAGAGCCATTACACTCAGAAAATTTGCAGGATTACATGTGGTAAAACAGAAACAGAGAAACAGATTCCAGTTATCTTCACTCTTCCCTGCACTGGGTCAGCTCTTCCTCACAACTGCTGATCCTACTGCGTAAGAGTGGACTCAGGCTCTCCACCAGACTCTTGACTGTGGACAGTGAAAGACAGCTACAAAGAGAGGATAGCTTTCTCTAAACTCTCCCACCAGCTCCATTACAGGATCCTATTCTGGCTACAGGACATGCTTTCCTTCCTAGATGGTTTTGAAAGCTCTGACTTGAGTATACACACTAGTCTTTCAGGAAGGCTGCTTAGTGACTTCTCAGTAATCCTTCACCACTCTCTTTTTTGACCGTGACTTCCCCTGCTTCTCTCACAGTTCACAGGTCTTATTCCTATCATAAATCCCTTATTCTATAATAGTCAAGGGTTCTGTTTCTCTATTGAACCCTGATACAATTTTTGGTACCAAATGTGGTTTCTAGGGTAACAGAACTACAGTGATAGTAATTTGGAATCACTTTTCTGACCTGACTAGATTTAAGGCCATTAATGATCCTATTACCAGTGGTAAGGAGCCACTGGTAGTTCATCATGTTAAGGCAGAAATTAAATTATTCCCTGTAGGGGCACCTGGGTGCCTCAGTTGGTTAAGTGTCTGACTCTGGATTTCAGCTCAAGTCATGATCTCACGATCGTGGAGCCCCACGTCAAGTCCTCACTGAGCGTGGAGCCTGCTTGGGATTCTCTCTCTCCCCCTCTCTCTGCTCTTTCCCCACCAGTGTGTGCACAGGTATTCTCTTTCTCTTTCAAAATAAATAAATAAACTTAAAAAAATTATCGTCTATAAATACCTATAATCAACATAAGGCTTTAGGTGATCAAGTAGTTGCTGCCACAAACATTTTACTGGAAATTGGCATCTAATGGTGTTCATTTGTTGTTTCCAAGGTAACTAGAAGACTTGGAGAAAAAAAAATAATGAACTTGAGACCCTAAATTCACAGACCATGGTTCAAGTAAGGTATCAGAAAGTTTCCATGACTGCCTTAAAACAACTTATCTCTTTTAGCTACAAAGTCAGTATTTCTGAAAAAGAAATCCAAAGTCTGATCCTGTCAAGGACTTGAAATAAAAAGCAAATTGACTTTACAACTTTATAGGGCCCCAGGATCCTACATTCTATATATTTTTACAATCTCTATATCCTAGCACATGTCCAGATATTAAAATACGTCTGAGGATTGTAGTAGGCTGAATAATGGCCCCCAAAGATAAAGGTCCTAATCCTTAGAACTTGTAAATGATACCTTATTTGGAAAAGGGGATTTTTAAAATGAAATTAAGTTAAGGATCTTGAGACAGGAAGATTATCCTGGATTAGCTAAATGAGCCCTAAATACAAGTGTCCTTATGAAAGACAGACAGAAAAGGAGAACACAAATACGTAAGAGGAGAAGGCAGTGTGAAGATGGATCCAGAGAGAGATTTGAAGATGCTGGCCTTGTCCATGAGTAATGCAGCCACAAACCAAGGAAGGAAACTGGGAGAAGAAAGGAATGGATACTTCCTTAGAGCCTCCAGAGTCTTTGATTACCAGCCTCTCTGATTATCGGCCTAACGATACTGATTTTGGAGTTCTGGCCTCCAGAATTCTGGGAGAACAGATTTCTCTTCATTTAAGCAACCAAGCTGGGATAATTTGTTACAGCAACCACAGGAAATCAATACAAGAATCTATATTTTAAATTTTTAATTGTTCTCCATTCTATGTCTACTTAGGCAGAAAGCATTTAAAATGTTTAGGAGGAAGACTGGTTAAAATTAAGCTTTCAGGGGCACCGGGGTGGCTCAGTCAGTTAAGCGTCATCTGACTGCAGCTGGGGTCATGACCTCGCAGGTCTGTGAGTTTGAGCCTCGTCTCAGGCTCTGTGCTAATGGCTCAGAGCCTGGAGCCTGCTACAGATTCTGTGTCTCCCTCTCTCTCTGCCCCTTCCCCACTTACTCTCTGTCTCTCAAAATTGAATAAATGTTAAAAAAAAATTTTTTTAAGAAAATAAAATTAAGTTTTCAGTACTCAAATGAATAAATCAGTTACCAGGAAAACTGGTTTACATTGAAGAGTGCATATAACAGTTCCTCTCACACAGTTTGTGCTTAATAAATATTTTTAAAAATAAATGCCAGACTCAGAAAAAAAACCAAGGATACCAAATAAATAAGATATTACTCTAGTGATGTTCTGTCATGGAAAATTTGAAGCCCATCCACTTGGTTCACAGAACTAAATGGTTAATAACATTTCTATAAGGAAGGTAAGGACTTAACTAAATGTTACAAAGTAATTCTTCTACTAGTGCTTATTTTAGAAAACATCCATTTCTTTCTTATCTTAAAGGACATGAAAGACAAAGAATACACAGATCATCATATTTTTATTCATGTCTTTGTTTTTTATAACCTAAAATATTAATAGCAGATAATCAGATATAGTTTATAAACTAGAAAACAATTCCCAATCTAAAATTTTCTGTTCACACTAGACTATTTTCAAATTGACTCCTTTAAACACAATTTATTGTCCAGGGCGCCTGGGTGGCTCAGTCTGTTAAGTGTCTGACTTCAGTTCAGGTCACGATCTGTTTGTGAGTTCAAGCCCTGTGCGTCGGGCTCTGTGCTGACAGCTCAGGGCCTGGAGCCTGCTTTGGATTCTGTGTCTCCCTCTTTCTCTGCCCCTCCCCTGCTCACGTCTGTCTCTCTCTCAAAAATAAAAGTTTAAAAAAAATTTTAAAAATAAACATGATTTATTGTCCAGTTAAAGTTATACTACATGAGTCAGAACATGCCATCTAAAACATATCTATATATATGCAGAAAACCAAACATAATATAATAATTCTATAAGTGTTATTACCCAAGCACTAACATTAATAACAAGGTTACAGCATTTTTCAAATGTTTAAGTATTAAAATGTACAAGGATAATCAAGAATGATGTTTAGCCATTTATTTAATTCAGCCTGAGGAAAAACCTGAAAGATCAGGGACCTTAAGATGTTTTTCTTTGCACCACTCACAAATGGTAAAAATTTTAGAAAAACATGTTTAAAATAATTTAACTGAAATTAGAACATATAGAATGAGCTGGTATTTATGGGTTTATAGTTTGACAGGCTGTCAAGGACAAATTTTGTTTTTTTTTAACTCTAGCTATTAACTGTGCTTGGGTATTTAAGGAAAGATTACCACCCTCCCCTAAGGACAAAATTCCACTATTAGAATTCAAATTCTGTGTAGTGGTGGTTTTTTTAACCACCGCCCTTTCTAAACAGGAAATTGCAACCACTCCCAGGTAAGCCTACAGTCTTAGGAGATTACGTATATATGGGTTCATACACGGATTATGAGTACATTTTGGTTATGCTTATTCAATATTTACTGTTCAAGTCTCATGGCACTCTGCCTACTAACTGATGGGACAGCCTTCAGACTCTCACAGCTCTATCCTCCATATAGCCGACGTCTTAATAAACTGTAGACCTGATCACATTCCTTCTCTTTTTGTAAAATTTAACTAACTCCCTACCAATAGAAGATACAGTACAAACTCATATAACACAGCCCCTCACAAATCTGGCCCCAACCTAAATTCCCTGCCATAAACTATGACCTGTCTCAGACACTTTTCTTCGTGCATTCTCTGAACAAATATCCCTTTTTAAAAAACACTTTTCCTCTTCTTTACCTGTAGAACTTGTACATTTATAGGCCTTAAGATACAAGTCTACTCTCAGTGAAATTTTCCTAAGTTTCAAGGAGACTGAAGCCTTCCCTCTACTATATTCCAATGTAATTTTATACTTGTATTTTATAATACCACTTATAAATTTTATTAATCTAATTTGTTGACATATATGCACTTCTGTGTTTCATTTATCATTGTATATCTTGCATTTCCTTACCTGTGCCTATCACATACTAGGCGTTTACTCTGTATTGGATTTATAAAATAAGTAAACTCCACAATAAGTAAATTCTCAGAAGGTTAGAATGATCCTTGTGAATTAAGTCTCTCAGTATAATAAATAAAAGGTAGAGGCACCCATGCAGAAACTGGTTCTCATGAAATGTTTTCTAATAATTGTAACTTCACGAGAGATGTTGAATTAATAAAAGAACATTTACTGAGCACCCTACAGCTCATCAGATATGGCACTAGGTGCTTTACAGGCATCATCACATTTAAATCTCATTTAATCTGGGGGCGCCTGGGTGGCTCAGTTGGTTAAGTGTCCCACTCTTGATTTCGGCTCAGGTTATGATCTCATGGTTTGTGGGTTCGAGTCCCGCATCGGGCTCTGTGCTATGTGCAGCCTGTTTGGGCTGCCCCTCCCCTGCTCCTCCCTTGCTCTCTCAAAAAATAAACCAAAAACAAAATAATTTAAAATAAATAAATCTCATTTAATCTGTAAAAGGAGGAATCACTCATTTTATAGATTTAAAACTGTAGGTTCTGAGATATTAAGTATATAATTTGCCTTGCATAACATGTCAGAGCTCAAATACAAAGCAAGACTTCTTTCAAAGCTACCAATTCATGGCTTATGAGTTTTTGCAGTAAGTCTTTTGCATGGTCTTCACAGTGAAGGCTCAGTGTTTAAGGAAGTCTAAGTTTTAGAGGGACAGTCAGCATAGTAAATTAGAGTATGCCTCTGGACTCAGATTGCCTAATTTCACATTCTGTCCCCACCACTTGATAAATAAAGCAAACTATTTAACCTCTCTGTCCCTCCTCTCCTTCATGTATAATACGGAGGAAAAACAGTATGTACCCCACATGTGGCACAGTTATGAGGATTACAAGGTATCAATCAGATAAAATGGTTAAAATACAATGCTTTATTTGAATATTCATTGAATATCTTTATAAGATTTACTCATGTTAAAAAATACTACTAGAAATGTTTAAAATTGGCTTTAAAGAATACATGAGTTTAGAAAAAACTTCACATCCAACTTTTACAGAAAAAGTAGGTAAAGCAGGTGTAAAGTTGTATGTAGGCACTCTCTTATTAAAATGTGTTTTGTTTTTTTTTTTTTTTTTTTAGCATTTTACCTGTTGTGACCTAAGAGTTTCTGCTTCATCTTAAGCTCTAATTTCTACTATATTACCTGATCCTGCATACTTTTTCAATCAAAACATTTATCTTCAGACAGCAACTGGTTCTTTGGGTTTTGAGTGGTATCTAAAAAATGATACACTAATAAGAATTCTGAGTAGCCAATTTAGATAGAGAAGCCGGGTAACATTCAAGCTTATAAAGTAAAAACTCTCATATTGTATACCAAACACTCTCAAATCTACATAGCAAAGACACTTAAAAATCCACTAAAAATATATAACCACAGCACTACACTCTTTCATTAAAGGAGACAAGTTGAATATACTTAGAATATGCTTGCTGTTTAGAGGGTCAAAATCTAATGTTACACTACCAATTCACATTGATCTGAACTTTAATAATAAATTCATACACATGAATAAAAATATTAACTGCTGGTTTGATAATATTCAAATGGAGATGTTCAATGACATTAGTAATTGTTGGTTTGATTTCAGTTACCCAGACAGATCATGAATTTACTCTTAATTTTTTTGTAGTTTCTAAACATGCACAAAAATTCCACAGATTAATATCAAATAGAAAGTTCCTTCTCTAAAACTTTCAGAAGGAAAGAAGTTCAAAAGTTGTACTTCACAGCTACTGAATGATAAGATTGGGCTTTAACCAACTGAGTTGGTTCTAATGTTTATCCAGTCATGCATTCATCATATTGAGTTCCTACTGAGTGAAAGGCACATCTGAGGATACAAATTATAACCATTTCAAATATAACTGACACAGTGTAAACAGTGTGTGTAGACCCTACGGTCAATTATTTGACCTGTCTGACCTTTAATATTCTCATCTATACAATGGGGATGAAAGGAAATAGAACATGTCACCCCAAAAATATGCCACTTTAGCATATTGGCTGTTTTCAGTTGTAGGTACTTAGAAAAAAGATTTTTTAATGTTTGTTCATTTATTTATTTTTGAGACAGAGATTGAGAGTTGGGGAGAGGTGGAGAGAGAGAGACAGAGAATCCCAAGCAGGCTCTGCACTGACAGTGTTCCTGATGCAGGGCTCAAATCCATGAAACTGTGAGATTATGACCTGAGCAGAAATCAAGAGTCAGATGCTTAACTGACTGAGCCACTCACGTGCCCCTGGGCATTTAACAATTTTTAACAGCAAAAGCAGGGGAGGCTTTCCCCAAACCTCCCTTATCTGCCTAAAAACAAATCCTCTAAAAGGAACTCAGTTGTCATAAATCCCCTCCCCAAAGGAGTTTCATCAACCAGGGAGGATTGAGTCACTATGGGAGAGCAGATTAGAAATTAACACCACACCCAGATAAACCTTGTCACAAACTATCTTACCTCTAATCTGTTCTTCTAAGGGCCCATTCATCTTTCCTAAAAATCACTTACTCTCCCCTATGAAACCTACATGTCCCTTTTCTTTGCCCTCTTAAAATGGTATTTAATCCTGAATGCTAAAGCTATTTCTATGAGTTTCTAATTTTCCCTGAGTGTGTATGTATACCTTGTATACATGGAGAACACATGTTAATAAACTGTTTTTCTCCTGTTAATCTTTTATTGTAACGGTCTTAGCTAGGAACTCAGAATATCGGAGGGAAAATTATTTTCCTCCCCTATATGTCCCCTGGTGGCAAAGGATGGGATTGCTGAGACACCCTGCTCACTCTAGAGCTTACAGATGGACCCCAGAAGAACTGGCAGAAGCCAGAAACGGTAAGAAATCTTACAAAACCAGCTCTCCTTGATTTGTCAGTAATGCCCAGTCCAGAGAGGAAGGTAAAATTTCACTGTCCTTTCCTTTCCAAATTCAGATTAGCAGAAGAAAAACACTTGTAAATATTAGTTCTCTGAATTAACAGTCTTGGGAATTTGGTTTGGGGTACCCATTGGTTACTGATCCTTGTCTCCCAAGGTACAGCTATTACTTTCCTATTTGCCTCATTTTGTGCCCTGAGAATTTGGCTTGGCTTTCTGCTTGCCTGGGGCATGCTGGTTATTGGTTCTTGAGTGTGTAAGTGGCTCAACCATCAGGTTAGGAGCCAGAAGAATATGGAATAAGAATATAAGAATACAGAATATAGAATAGGAGCTTCACAGAAATGTGGGTCACATCCCATTGGAAACTAGCATCCTACTGACTGTTGCCAGCTGTGGGGGGGGGGGAGGTAGGATGAGGTGGGGACGTGTTGTCTCTTTCTTTTGGCTATCTTTGGGAGTGGTTCTGGAGGGCTGCAACTTTTCTACCTTCTTTGGGGATGTCTCTTGCATTAAGTTATAAATGGTATTGGTTTTGGTTTTGAGTCACTTGATAGGTATACCCTTGGTTTAAAAAAAAAAAGAAAAAAAATTTATTTATTTTTAATTATTTTTAATGTTTATTTTTGAGAGAGAGTGAGAGACAGAGCATGAGCAGGAGAGGGGCACAGAGAGAGAGGACACAGAATTCAAAGCAGGCTCCAGGCTCCCAGATGTCAGCATGGAGCCCAATGCAGGGCTCAAACCCACGAACCCTGAAATCATGATCTGAGCCAAAGTTGGATGCTCAGCTGACTGAGCCACCCAGGCATCCCAGGAAAAAAAAAATTTTTTTTTTTTTTAACGTTTATTTATTCCTGAGACAGAGAGAGACAGAGCACGAACGGGGGAGGAGCAGAGAGAGAGGGAGACACAGAATCGGAAGCAGGCCCCGGGCTCCGAGCCATCAGCCCAGAGCCCGATGCGGGGCTCGAACTCACGGACCGCGAGATCGTGACCCGAGCTGAAGTCGGACGTTTAACCAACTGAGCTACCCAGGCGCCCTGGAAAAAAAGTATTTTTAAAGGAGTTCAATACTGCCAGGAATATTTACTGTTTATCCCAGCTGAAACCTGACAGATAATGAGATATTTGAAAGGATTTTTTATTTTTATTTTTAAAAAAATTTTTTAAACGTTTTATTTATTTTTGAGACAGGGAGAGACAGAGCATGAACAGGGGAGGGTCAGAGAGAGGGAGACACAGAATCTGAAACAGGCTCCAGGCTCCGAGCTGTCAGCACAGAGCCTGACGCGGGGCTCGAACTCAGGGACCGCAAGATCATGACCTGAGCCGAAGTCGGCCGCTTAACCGACTGAGCCACCCAGGCGCCCCCTGAAGGGATTTTTTAAAGGAGCTCTCTGGTCAAAAGTTAGCCTAACTGGAAGCTGATATTCAGAGCCTGATGGGAGTTTTTTGTTTTTTAAGGCCGCTCTTGTTCTATTTCATCCTGTTCCTCCCATGGGAACTTTACAGTCAACTGAAACCTCTTCTTGAACCCCTGCTGACCATATGCTCTGCCAACTCTGTCCACCTCCCTCTTGTTGGCATGATTTTGCTGAGGATAATCTGGAACTTCACTGGCTTCTTTGGGGAACCTAACATCTTCCCAAACTTGTTCCTCTAAGACCTCTCTCCCTTCCCATGGTTTCCGCTCCTCCTTCCTTTTTTCGCCACCTTCAGATCTTCCATTCAGTTCCCTGAATTCTTCAGGCCCCTACTTCCTCCATCCGTCTGTCCACCTGCAAGACTTCTCCCTTCCCACTTCAGCCCTCAGATGCCTACTGTCACTTGAACTTGAAGCAGCTGGAGTCAGAGACAACTACCCAGAAGCAACTACCTGATGCTGAAAAGGGAAATGGAGCATTTGGAAACTGGGCAAATGAATAATCTTCAAAGTCTTCTCAACAAATATTGTAAAAAGCTTTAGCCATCTGAGCAGGTAACCTTATCTTCTTCCATCTGCCATAAACACAATTTGGACCCAACTGTTCTTTTACAAACTAGAGAGTTTTATATTATTGTACCTGACACATGGTACAATAATTTAAGAATTTAAAAGAAAAGCTGTAAGATCTCTATTTGTGTTTTTCTGTATGTTTTAGATGTGTGACATTTTTCTACCTTTGGATGGTCTTGCCAAAATTAATTTGTAAAAGAGCTCAATTTAACTGAATTAAAAAAAAAGAAGTGCTATATTAATTTAGTATTCTCTCAGAGAAATACAGAAACTAACTCAAATTTTAAGTTCACATGACTCAGTTAATCTTTGGCAAATAAGAATATTGTTGAATTAGTTCAAAAACGCAAAAAAAAAAAAAAAAAAAAAAAAAAACCACCAAAAAAAGACCAACAACAGACCAGCCAAACAAAAAATGGATATATCTCCAAAGTTGTCAGCATTAAATATAATAGACATACAGCTTTTCTACCTGGGTTTACTACTCAAATAAGCATATGTTATCTCTGTGTTACAAAATTGGTCAGCAGGAAAAGTAATTTAATAAGATGGCTAGTTGCCATCTCATGAAATTTTCATGAATAATTTAAACATATTTACTTAAAACAACCAAATTAAATAACTGTAAGTTTAATGTAAAAAAGTTAAAAAATATAAAAATTCATAAGTGAACTTTTCAACAATTTTTTTTTATAATATGTCTGCTTGAAAGTTTACCAAATATCTTTGGTAACTTACAGCCTTAGAGTTTTGCTAAGTCAAGTGAAATGATGAATATTCACTGAATATGTATATCATCCTACATAAGGCAAAATGGTGAAACATTAATAACTGAATGTAAGTTAACCTACTTTTTGCCTCTTATTAAAAAGCAACCAGGGGTATTTGGGTCTGTTCGCAAACATGTTTTGTACCACGTTGAAAAACAATGAAAAAATTATACCATGAAGAAGCATATAGCTCTAGAAATGAGGAAATGAAGTATTCATAAATTTGCCAATGTACAGAATGTTGGTGTATGACAAACACTTCACAATTACTTCCTAGTTTTCACTAGAATTAAGGTTAAGAATTCTAATTAATATATGTAATTAAAATACTAGGAAGAAGGTGGGGGGACTTAGTATATACAAGGAAAGTAAGATGTGTTTTGGTATGAAAAAAAATATGATATGGAGATATGTTTTTGCTAAAGGAAAAAAAAGAGTAATTTTGCCCTAAAATAGAATAATTCATTGTTCTAGAATGAGAAAGAGCAGAATAAAAGACAAAAACTAAACGGATATAGAAAGCTGGGAAGAGAGTAGAGGAGATACTTATTTCAAATGGTCATGATGGCTAAAATTGAGTGCGTTAATTATAAGGGTTATAAAAATGAGCCTTAATATCTAAAGTACATTGATGCAAAACTAGAATTGAGTCTTGTCTCTTCTAAAAGAGCAAAGCTTTCTTGGACTATGGGTCTGTCTTGATAAGACTGTGAAAAGTCTTCCTTTACCTTTTAAGTAATGTGCCTAGAAAACAAAGATCCTATGTTTTATCAAAATAACTTCCTGTACTTCCCATTTTCTTTATCCGGTCTTTGATTACTTAAGAAAACAGAGTCTTTTCTATTAAAAGAGTTCATTTATATTTATTATATGTAAATATATATAACTATGTAACTTTCAGTATTTGCCTTCAATGTGTTTGTCACTTTGGTTAAATGGATAACGAAGTATTGTTTCATAGGACCTATGATCCAATTTAATCATGTATTTTAAAACTTAATATGTTTGGGGGTGCCTGGGTTCCTCAGTCAGTTAAGCGTCCGACTTTGGCTCAGGTCATGATCTCATGGTCCATGAGTTCAAGCCCCGCATCCAGCTCTGTGCTGACAGCTCAGGGCCTGGAGCCTACTTCAGATTCTGTCTCTCTCTGCACCCCCCCCCCCCCACCTTGCACTCTGTCTCTCTCAAAAATAAATAAACGTTAAAAATTTTTTTCTTTAACTTAATATGTTTGGCAAAATTACCAAAAATCAAGTTCTAAATGAAGTCTTTTTGAGCTAGAACTTTGATTTGTTCCAGAGGGTCCCTGAAACATCTCAAAAGATATATTCTCTCTCCTTATAAAAAGAAAGATGTCAAACTAATGAGGTGTATTTGATATGTTAAATTACATAGAAAACATTGTCAGGGACGCCTGCGTGGCTTAGTTGGTTAAGCTTCCAAATCATGATGATCTCAAGTTTGTGAGTTCAAGCCCTGCATTGGGCTGTGCACTGATGGCCCAGAGGCTGCTTGGGATTCTGTCTCTCCTTCTCGCAGACCCCCCCCCCCCCCCCCAGTTTATGCTCTCTATCAAAATAAATTAATTTTAAAAAAAAACTTAAAAAAAATATATATATATACAAAGAAAATATTGCCAAATAAGAAGTGATATTTAACCTTCTTAGGTTATATCTGTATGGATAAATGTTATTAATACGGTTCCAGAAATTGTATGAAGTTCCTTAAAAATCTGATTTATCCTGGTATAATGCTATCAGTCATAATTTCAGTTATCATCTTAAAATATGTGTCACAGAAATAACCAAATATCCTTGTCAACTATATTAAAATGAACTCTCCTCAGATCTTTAACAATGGCCATTTTAAGACTTGTCAGTTACAGATAGTTCTTTTTTTTACACTGATGCTTTCCTGAAAGCTTTTACAAGCTGCTACAATCCAAAAATGCTTGTCCTCAAAGATTCATGGAAAGGATTCTCACAAGTACTCTAGAATACCGGTTTCTGATAACTTTAAGATCATACCATTGGACTGGGGAAGAATTTCCAGAACTCCATGGAAAAAAAAACTGATAGATTCATAAACTACTAATCCAAGATCAAGCAAAACAAGAATTAATTAAATGGGATGGAATAAAAAGATGAGGATGATTATAATTTTTATGAGTTTTTGTTTGAAACATTACTGGTTCTTTAACATTTTGTATAAAAGAGTTAAGGAAACCTTTTCTCTCAAGCTTTCTATAATTTACATCAATTTGGTAAAGGGTACCTTTGTAAACAGAATTGAAACATTTATCTTTTTCTTCTTATCTAGTTCCTCCAGAATTCAGAAACTCATAGTACTTTTAATTTATGACAACATAGTTATTTGCTTAAGTTGAATAAGAATCTGTTCTCCAGTAACAAGACACAATTGGAAACACAGGCTATACTGCCCAAGTTTTGACTGGAATGTCACATTTGAGAAGGATGGGTGTAATATTAGATATGACCAGACAGCTTTAAGGAACTAAGATTGACTTTATAGAGCCAATAAAGTCCCTTCAAAAAACAAACAATAAAGCCAGTTGGTATCTTGCTTTCAGGGTTCTTAAACTCACCAGGGGAGTAAGGAAGGTCAATTCCTAGCAGGCCCAAGAACCTCAAGATCTCTTGGAAACCTCTAGAAGACAGAAGAGAGGAATTCACCCAATTCTAAAGGTACTGCTGGCAAAGTCTAATGGTGAGTCCTTGGCTTGGCTTCCCAGCCTTGAGAAGCTTTTAAAAGTCCACTCTGAGACTCCTTCTGAAAAGTTCCAGCAAAGCAGACTTTAAAAGAGCCTAGATGGTTAATCCCTATTCTTTCATAACTAATCAGACCAAGCTTCATGAAACCAGACTATTTTGCAAACAAATTAGTCTTACTGTGTTTATCTTTGCAGAAACAGAGATACTGTAGAGAAAAAGAAATTGTATTTCTGTAGCACAGTATTGTGGATATCAGATACTAGTCCTGTTCAATGTCTTTGAGGTTTTGTTACCTACCTATAAACCGGACTGGACCCTGAATTCTTCTAATTTCCTTCAATATCTGGCTGACTCTCCAAACTAACATTTTCAATTTTCTCCCACTCTTCCAACTTGGAATCATTAAGAACAAAAACTGCCCTTTTGCTAAAGCCCTGTAAACTGAAGCTGAACAACTTGATACAAATTGTGATACAAGTAATCCTAGAGACAAGGATTAATTCTTGTGTTTTGGTATAATCTTATTTCAGATTTTTATTAATAATATTATATTTGAAATTGCTTCTTTTTAAAGTTTTTTTTTTTAAGTATATATTTTGAGAGAAACAGCCTGTGTGCAAGGGAGGGGCGGGGGGCGGGGGGAAGAGCCTGATGTGGTGCTCAAACCCATGAACATGGAGATCATGACCCAAGCTGAAATCGAGAACCAGACGCTTAACTGACTGAGCTACCCTGGTACCCCTGAAATTGCTTTTCTGTTCCATGTTTGACCCTAGTAATAAATCTTTGAGATAGTATAAATAAATTCCTCAAATAATCATAGTAAAGTACAAATTTAACAAGTGTTATAAAATTACAAAGCTCAGCACACGAGAGAAAAAGAATATTTTGGGGGCACCTGGGTGGTTCAGTTGGTTGAGCATCCAGCTTCTGCTCAGGTCATGATCTCATGGTTCCTGAGTTCAAGCCCTGACTGGGCTGGCTGCTGTTAGCTCAGAGCTGGCTTCAGATCCTCTGTCCCCTTCTTTCTCTGCCCTTACCCCACCCTTGCTCTCTCAAAATTAAACCTAAAAAAAAGAAGGAAGGAAGGAAGGAAGGAAGGAAGGAAGGAAGGAAGGAAGGAAGGAAGGAAGAAAGAAAGAAAGAAAGAAAGAAAATACTTTGGACTAATAGACTTCAAAAAGCTTTATAAGAAGGAGGTATAGGGGCACCTGGGTGGCTCAGTTCGTTAAGCATCCAACTTCAGCTCAGGTCACGGTCTCGCCCTTTGTGGGTTCAAGCCCTATGTCGGGCTCTGTGCTGACAGCTCAGAGTCTGGAGCCTGCTTCTGATTCTGTGTCTCCCTCTCTCTCTGATCCCTCCCCTGCTTGCTCTCTCTTTCTAGAAAATAAATAGACATTAAAAAAAATTTTTTTTAAAGGAGGTGTCAACTTCCAGTTATAAATAAAATAAGTCAGTCCTGGGGATATTGTACAGCATGGTGACTACAGTTAATAATACTGTATTATATATTTGAAAGTTGCTAAGAGAGTAGATCTTAAAAGTTCTTATGTGTAATTATGTGTGGTAATGAACTTTAACTAGACTTATTGTGGTGATCATTTTGCAATATATACAAACATCAAATCCTTATGTTGTAGACCTGAAATTAATATAATGTAACATGCCAATTATATCTTAATAAGAAATATTTTTTAAAAGAAGGTGGCATTAAAGAATAAGTAGAATTTCTACAAAGATGGTAAGGAAGACCTTCCTTGTAAAATAAAGGATACAAGCAAAGACCAAGGCAGGTAGGCATAGACCATGTTCAGAAATAACATTTCCAAGCAAGTACTGTGGTTTTGCTAAAAAATATAATTATGTGGGATACAGTAATTTTAAAAAATGAAAAGGACATATCGATCTGAGTGGAGCTATGAACAGCTCCAATTTTGAAGGGTTTGAATGCCACCATAAATCATTTTACATTTGTTTGGGAGCCAATAGAGGGTCACAGAATATTTCTGAGGGAAGTAACCAGGGACTGCATAAGCTCCCTATCTTTAAGAAGCAGTATGGAAGGGAGTGACTGGAAGAGGAGCAGATTGAGGGAAGCAAGTTCAGTTTGGAAGTCACTGCTATAGGGCAAGTAAGAGGGCAGAAGCACCACATTTCACACCCAGGGAGTGGGAATGAAAAAGGGGATAAGCAAATTGAAATGCTGAAAAAAGTAGAATCTATACGTGGGAGGAAATGTTAAGACCAGAAATGTAAACTTAAAGAGTCATTACCTTAAAGGAAACAACCCGAGTTTTACCAATGAAAATAAGAGCACCAAGTGAGAAACTACCACATTTCATCTTTAACTATCCAAGCTGAATGCTGACGGAAAACCAAAAACTCTGATTCCACTTTCAAATACTGCATGTAATAGGCCATAATAAAAGATTCAGTCTTTTCCACTATAAAGTAATGAAGTGTAAGTGGTTTGCTAAGCAAGGCCCATTACATTTATTATTATTTTTTTGGCCCATTACATCTAATATCATTCTTTAACTCATGTGAACCAGCATTCCCGAGAGGTGTTTAGTTGGTTTAAATAAATGTTAACATCTTACTTTCCTCGACACTCAGAACCCTCCCCCAACATACACGCGCGCGCGCGCGCGCGCACACACACACACACACACACACACACACACACACAACCTGTTCTGATATTAATCTCACCCAGCTTCGGACAGCCCTTGCCTATGTACTACCCTTACCAAGGACAGCACTTCCATTTCCTGAAGTCCCTGCAGCTTCTGGAGCGCAGGGTCCTGGTCTGGTGGATCAGCGCCTACCACAAGGCTACACTCGGAGCAGGAGCCCAAGGTTCGTTCACTGAAGGAATGACCGCCAACCGGGCCCACGGGCCACCTGGCTCCGCACGCCCCGGGCTCTGAGGCTCACAGCGCCGTTTTCAGCCGCTTGACACACCCCTTTCCTCGGGCCCTTTTCCCTCCTCCACCCAGCACATTCCGCACGTCTTCCCTCGGAGGTACAACGCGTCACTTCACCCGCTCCCACCCTTGCTGAGTTCGACACGCTCCCCTTCACTCGGACTTTCCATCAGCGCCCCCGCACACCTTTTCCCCCTCCTTCTCCTCCCGGAGCTGCCCCGGGCCCCCGCCCCCCAGCCCCCCGCCGGCAGCCTCTCGCGCCCCGGCCGGCCGCCGCAGCAGCCGGCTGCCCTGCGCCCGCCGCCCTCCAGGAGCGCGCCACGCTCACCTCCCGCGCAGCTCGGCCGGCTGCGAGCACCCCGGGCGGCGACTCAGCCCCGCCCGGAGCCCCGCTGGGTCCCCCGCGACCCCCGACGCGCAGAGCTTGCCGGCTCCTGCCGTCTTCGCCGCCGCCAGCTGGTGTGGCCCGGGTGTTTCCGGGTTCCCGCGGTCCCGTCCCCCAAATGCTCCGGCTTCCGCCTCGGCCCGGGCAAACGCAGTTCCCGGCTCGGCTCCGGCGGCCCCAGCTTGGCACTTGCCGGCTCTGTCCCGAAAGCGAGGCACCTGGGCAGCTCGGCGGGCAGCTCCCGGTGCAGGCTTCACTGTCGCGTCGCCACCTCGGGCACTGCCTCCTGCTGGATGTGTCCCGGGTGGAAGAGTCAGATGGAGCGGCTCCCGCCCGCGGGCTTCTGCAGGCATGTCCGGTTGTGGAGGGTGCCAGGTGTCCAACTGGGAAAGGAAAGGCAAAGTCCTTTGGGGCAAAGGACCCCGAGAGGGGGTGGGGAGGCGGATCCAGGAAACCGGGCCGTACAAATAGTTGTGGCTGTCACTGAAAACGAGATTAGCTCTGGAGCAGTCTGCCACCCAGGAGCCTGGAAGAAGTCTTCTTGAGTTGGAAATGACCACCTTCTCCCACCCTGGCTGACACCTTGAGTCTGGGGACAGCCCAAAGCGGCGCCAGTAATGCGCCTAGTGCTATTAACCAGGAGAGGGGAGGAAACAACAGCAACAAAAGACACATGGGTCCGGAGGATCTCAGAGTCCTAGGGGACTAACCCCTTCCTGGCTTCACGGATCCCTCACACAACACTAGCTTTTAAAGTCCTTCTGATATCTTTGTTGGAAACCGTCCAGCCACAGCAGCCCATTCTGATAATGAACAGGCTGGAATTAATATTCTACATCCAGTTTGGTCATCAAAGAGTAGGGCAGGACTATCCCTTTCCTCTTAACACAATGCCTGGATAAATTAAGCCTGCATCTGTTTGTGTTGCGCATGATTAAAACTACCTCCATAGAGACAGGGAGAGAACAGAAAAATAAAATTAAGTAACTGTGTTAGAAAAATAACTGGCTTGGGGCTGGCTCAGTTGGAGGAGCATGCGACTCTTACTCTGTGGGTGGTGAGTTCAAGACCCACAAGGGGTGTAGAGATTACTTTAAAAAATAAATAAAACTTTAGGGGTGCCTGGGTGGCTGAGTCAGTTAACTATCTGACTTCAGCTCAAGTCATGATCTCAGGGTCTGTGAGTTTGAGCCCCTTGTTGGGCTCTGTGCTGACAGCTCAGAGCCTGGAGCCTGCTTCACATTCTGTGTCTCCCTCTCTCGCTGCCCTTCCCTCCCTCATGCTCTCTCTCTGTCTCTGAAAAATGAATAAACCTTAAAAATAATAATAAATAAAACTTTAAATAAAAGAGAAAAAAAGGAAAAGAAATGACTTTAAATTTTTCTATACTATGACCTTGAGAAAATCCCTGGATGGTGAAATATATATTAGATATTTTTTTAAGGAGATGGAAGTTTATTGAACACACCCAAGGGAGTGGTGGACAGGACAGCAGAGGAGAGGCTGTCTGCTGAACTATATATTAGATCTTAATGCTTGTCCAAATAATTTGGAAACAAAATATGGCTAATATAAAATGATAATAGCTATGCACTATCCTAAGATATCTATTTTTTAATTCAAAAAATAGTAGGTGGTCAGTAAATATGAGTTGTTTTAAGGGGTTGTAAGGGGAAAGAAAGATGGAAATGTTTTAAAAAATACACTAGCTGGAAAAATTAACACATGAATAGAATTTTTTAGATACAGAAAGACCTTTCAGTCTGCACAGAAAGCTTTAAAATGAGAAAGATGAGAAGTGGAAGCACTTTTAATTATGAAACAGTAACATATGTCTTGGCATCTGGGACAGGCTTGAAACTGAAAATGACCAAAACTCTATACAAACAAAAGTAACAATGAAAATGGAGGGCCAAATATATGAAACACACACCTGATGTAAAGATAGGAGCCCTAACACTGATGACCAAAGTAATACTTCCATTAATCTTTCCTAGCTTTACTATTTATACTCATAATACCTACTGAATTGCTTTGAGTTTCCCTGTATATAGCATCCATGGACTTTTTTCCTATTTCTCATGCTGTTCGCTAAGTGTAGAATATGTTTCCACTGCTCCTTCATATTTTTTATAGCTGGCCCCACTCCACTTTTAATTCTCTGCTCAGATATTATCACAGACTTGAAGCCTTTTCTGGCCTCCTTCCTCCCGGGGGTCTGAACTCCTTCTCTGTGGTCTCATAGAGACTTGAGGAATCCTGTGCATACCTAGATAATTTCACTTCATTGCATTGTGATCTGTTTGATATCAATTCTTTCTGCCTAACACTTGCCTTGAGATCAGTGCTATCCTATTTATCTCTGGGTCTTCAGCATTTAGCATACTACTTAGCACATGGTGGAAACTCAGTACATATTTCCTGAACTGAACTGGTTGGTAATAATGTCAAAGACAAGCCAGACAGTACGAAATTTACCAAGGAAGAATGTGAGCAGAGCCTGAAGTGCAAATCAAAGAAGTTAAGTCAGTACCAAGGTCTAAAGCTCTTTTAATAATAATTTTATAGAGGTGCCTGGGTGGCTCAGTAAGTTGAGCACATCTAGATCTTGATTTTGGCTCAGGTCATGATCTCAGGGTTTGTGGGATAGAATCCCGCATTGGGCTCCTCTCTGAGTGTGGAGCCTGCTTGGGATTCTCTGTCTCCCTCTCTCTCTCTTTGCGCCCTGCCACCCCCCCCCCCCACACACACACTCTCTCTCTCTCTCTCTTTCTCCCTTTCTAAATACATAAACATTAAAAAGAAAAGAAAAAAGAAATGCCCCCAACCTTTTGTTTTTCAAAGTTCTTTCACCTTTTTGTGTTCTGAGAAATGGCTTACCATAAAGAACAACCTTTTCCCACTTAAATAAGATTTGCTATCCAACTTATTCGTGGTCCTCATAAAACTCGCAAATATCTCCATCGTTTACCCGTGACAAGCCCCTTTTACATGAAACCTGATGAGGTGGGCAGACTCAAAACATCTAACTTCCGTTCTCTGTCTCATGATTGTTGAGCTGAGATTAGAAATGCTTGTATGCCTGAAACTAGCTATCCACAGAGAATACATCCTGTTTAGCTAACTAAGTGAGACTTCAATGCTTGCAAAACACCTCCAACTACACATCAATCTGCATGAATACTGAGACACTCATTGCAAAGCATAATTTTTAGGTTACACAATTTTTATGTACTTTTTGCCTCTCATTTTTATGTGAAACAGAGAGGCCATATATTTGGATCTGCTAAAGAATGTGTTCATTTTTGCAGCCCCGGGATGTGTATGGCTATAAAAAGTTATAAGCTGTATATTCATAGCTCTGCTGGTCTGCTGAAAATATTAGTGTGTTACAGTCAAAATTCTCTAACCTCTTAGAAGTCACTGTGGTTTAAAGTTATAACCAATATATGCGAATAAGTCTCTACTCAGCAATAATGACAGAGAGGAACAACAAGGTTTTCTGGATGACTTTTTGTTAAGCAAAAAGAGAGTAGTTTTGTGCCAAAGTAAAATGACTCTTTGTACCACAGTGAGAAGGAAGAAAGTGTAGGAAAAAATCCAAATGTATATATAAAGTTGTAGAAGGTTCTCAGAAAGGAAGTTTTAATTGTGGTGGTCAAAGCTGGATAAAGTTTAATTGAATAATATTTTAATAAATAAAAGTTTAATAGAATGATGTTTAAAAGAATAATGTACATTTAATCAGATATGACCACTTTTAAGGAACTATGGTTAATTTTATGACACTAATGCTTACAAAGCATGCTTAGGAAAACTAGACTTGTATCTGTTTTATAGGGTGAGTAATGAAGATCACTGCCTCGCAGGCCTGGGAACCTTAGGATATTTTAGGGAATCTGAGAGGAGAGTTCACCCAAGTTTATATGTACCACAGATGAAATCTGATGGCAAATTCTTGGCTTGGCTCAAGAGGCTTTTAAAAGCACACTCTGACATCTCTTATTAAACTTTCAACAAAGCAAACTGAAAGAGCACTATGTGAAAAATTACTATTTTTGCTGTGACTGTGTAAGTAATAAAACCAACTTTATTTTATGATCAAGAGTCACCTTTCTAGGGGCACCTGGGTGGCTCAGTTGATTAGCATCTGACTTCGGCTCAGGTCATGATCTCACGATTCATGAGTTCGAGCCACGTGTCCGGCTCTGTGCTGACTGCTTAGAGCCTGGAGCCTGCTTCAGATTCTGTGTTTCCCTCTCTCTCTGCCCCTCCCCCACTCACACTCTGTCTCTCAAAAGTAAATAAACATTAAAAATAAAATAAAATTGGGGTGCCTGGGTGGCACAGTCGGTTAAGCATCCGACTTCAGCCAGGTCACGATCTTGCGGTCTGTGAGTTCGAGCCCCGCGTCAGGCTCTGGGCTGATGGCTCGGAGCCTGGAGCCTGTTTCTGATTCTGTGTCTCCCTCTCTCTCTGCCCCTCCCCCGTTCATGCTCTGTCTCTCTCTGTCCCAAAAATAAATAAAAAACGTTGAAAAAAAATTAAGAAATAAAAAAAAAAAAATAAAATAAAATAAAATAAAATAAAATAAAATAAAATAAAATAAAAACAATCAACTTTCTTGGAATGCCTGGGTGGCTCAGTTGGTTAAGTGTCCAACTTGATTTCAGCTCAGTTCACGGTTCCTGGGTTTTGAGCTTGGCATGCTCTCTCTGCCCCTCCCCCTACTTGTGCTCTTTCTCTCTCTCTCCCTCTCTCAAAAGTAAATAAATAAACTTAAAAAAAAAAAGAATAATCTTTCTTTGCCATTATCTTTGATTAAAAGGGGGAATGATTGTAGAGAGAAATTTTGTATTTCAGTGTAAAACTATAGCACGCTCTTCAGACTCTAGTCCCAAGTTAGCAAAAGTTGGGTTATCAGACTACAGCCCTGTTCACTGCCTTTACTCTATTTAGGCACTTTGTAAATTTCAGTTAGTTGGTAGATATGCAGACTATGTCTTCTCTGGTGGAGATTTAAGTGAATTCTCCCTGCTTGTGGAAAAACCAGTTTGGGTACCTTCTTGCAAATCGGACCAGAAGTTATCCTATTACCTTGCACAGAAATCATTAACACTTAACAGTTCAGTTCTAGATTCCTTCGATATCTAGCTACTACTCTCTAAACTAAATTTTCCAAATTTTCTCCCTCTTGCTTGACTCAGTGTGTTCAAGAACTAAAACCTGACCACCCATACCCCTTTTGTGTGCTGCAAAGGCCTTTCCCTTCAGGATCTGAAGAAGCGCTCTGAGCTGAAGCCCGAATGACTTCATTTAAACCTTGAAGAGTTCAAGCATTTATCATCATAGTAGACCATGCAGGGTTGGATTACTCCCGGACAAGCCACTGTCTGGATCAAAAAGGAAGCTTGGCAAGATACTGGGTTACACATGCCCTTACATAAGAGGTAACCAAATTGTGAATGACATCACCAAGAGCCTCCACACCTCAGCTTTCAAAGAACTCAGTGAGTGGTGCTCCACCAACTTCTTAGAATCCACTGGACACCAGGTTCTCTTCTGAGGCTCTTTACTTTGGTACAGACTTTCACATTTATGTTTCCCCTTTCAGTTTATTTATTTATTTTTATTATTCATTTTGAAAGACAGAGAGAGAGAGTGAGAGAGAGAGAGAGAGAGAGAGAGAGAGAGAGAGCGAACACAAGCAGGGGAGGGGCAGAGAGAAGGAGAGAGAGAATCTCAAGCAGGCTCCACACCATCAGTGTAGAGCCCAATGCAGGGCTCGAACTCACAAACTGTAAGACCATGCCCTGAGCCCAGATCAAGAGTTGGTCGCTTAACTAACTGTGCCACCTAGGTGCCCTTATGTTTCCCTTTTCATTTCAGGCATTCCATTTTATTGATTGATTGGTTGATTGATTTTGACTGACTTAGAGAGCAGGCAGGGAAGGGGCAGAGGGAGAAAGAATCTCAAGTAGGCTCCACTCCTAGCACAGAGCCTGATAAGGGGGCTCAATGTGAGGACTGTGAGATCATGACCTGAGCCAAAATCAAGAGTTGGACACTTAAGTGACTGAGCCACCCACGTGCCACTCAGGCATTCCCTTTTAAAAGATATCTGATGGGGATGATAGTATTTTATTATCTAAAATTAAAAATAAATAAATAAATAAATAAATAATACCTGATTAAAAAAAGATATCTGATGTCTAGGACTTTAAAACAACTGAACTTTTTCATGACCTCTCTACAAATGGTTCATGTAATTTTACAGAAACAATATCAAAAAGAGACCTTAAGAGATTATTTCTTGGATGCTACTTGGCTCCACTTAGGAATTTATTCACCCCTCTGAGTTGTTGAGCAAAAAATGATATTCATTCACCTTGAACAAAAGATATGTTGAACTCCACCTGAGCCTTGTGCCCTTGGAGAACAGTCAGAGTTAAGATACTCCCCCAACCACCACACAGCAATCTCTTGTGTTCCAGGAAAAGGCTTATGGCAAAGACATAACCTTTTCTGTATGACTTAGATAAGACTCACTGTCCACTCTTTCTCATGACCCCTATAAGACTTGAGGATAACTCTACTATTTACCTGTGACAAAGCCAAATATATACCTTTCCCTTTTCTCATGAACCTGCTGACAAGGCCAAATAGACCCTCCTACTTCTTGTTCTTTGTCTCATGATCGATTAGCTGAAATTAGATTCTTTCCCCCCTGAAACCAGCTGTGCTGGTGCATTTTAGGTGTCAGCCCCGCTGGGCTAAAGGATGCTCATATAGCTGGTAAAACATTATTGCTCTGTCTGTGAGGGTGTTTCCAGAAAAGATTAGCGTTTGAATTGGTGAACTGAGTAAAGTGGTGGGTGGGCTGGGAATCACCCAATCCTTTGAGGGCAGAATAGAACAAAAAGGAGAAGGAAGGATGAATTAACTCTCTGCTTGAGTTGAGACATCCATCTCCTGTTCACAGCTCCTGATCCTCAGGCTTTTGGACTCAGATCAACTTTACATCATCAGCCCCTGGTTCTAAGGTCTTTGGACTCAGTCTGAATTATATCACCAGTTTCCCTGGTTCTCCAACTTGCAGATTGCAGACTTTGGTCTTCTTGGCCTTCATAACTGTGTGAGCCAATTCCTTTAATGAATCTCTTCATGTGTGTGTGTCTGTCTGTGTGTCTATGGACACACACACAGATAGACAGACACACACACACACACACACACACACACACACACACTTGGTTTTGTTTTTCTGTAGAGTCCTGACTAATACACTAGCTATCCACAGGGAAATAAAATATCCTGTTCAGCTAACTGAGTGAGACTTTCCCTGCTTGCAAAACAAGTTTAACTGTAAATCACTCCATCTACAACTTGTTTATTCCTCTTTATGAAACTCTAAGGCAAAACCTTAGATATACTCTAATCTGCTGAAATACTCTGATCTTTGGATCTGAAGGCTCTCTCTTTTGCAATAGCTTGAATAAAATCCATGTTCTTCCCTGTCCAGTTTTTGTCTTTGACAATAGCAAGAGGAATTTTGTAGATTATTTAGGATCTCTATAATCAGTGGACTTAAAGACAGGGAGACCATACTTGGTGGGTCTAACCTAAACAGGGGAGACCTTGAAAAGCACTGCATTTTCTCTAGCTAGCCACAGAAGGGGAGATTAGAGAGACACGCTCCGTATGACCTGCAAAAAAGTAGGCATCAATGTCATTAATTGCCTATGGGTATGATATGGCCTGAAACTGCAGGAGGCCTTTAGTTGCTGACAGTAGCCCCAGCTGATACACAGCCAGGCAGTGGGGTCTTCAGTCCTTCAACTATAAGGAACTGAATTGTGCCAACAAAGTGATAGCCTTGGAGAAGTTCCTCAAGCCTCAGACGAGAATTGCAGTCTCACCAACACCCTGATATCACCCTGGAGGCTGACCAGAGATCCCAACCACATCATGTTGGACTTCTGATCTACAGAACTGTGAGGGAATAAATAAATGTTATTTCAAGCTGCTACACAGCGATAGAGAATGAACACAACCCCATACAAACCGTTCTGCATCTTCATTGATCTGCACCTTTTTTCCTTTCTCGGTGATTGACACCTCTGTGCTATGATCCCTCCGCTTTCTGCACCCTCATTGACAGATATCTTAATCTATTGATTGCTCATATTGTTACTCTTCCTCTGGTTCATTCCCCTCAACATATAAGCATGCTTAAATCTTTCCTATTAAAAAGAACACCTTCGGGGCACCTGGGTGGCTCAGTCGGTTGAGCGTCAGACTTCGGCTCAGGTCATGATCTCACGGTTCCTGAGTTCGGCCCCACATGTGGCTCTGTGCTGACAGCTCAGATCCTGAAGCCTGCTTCCGATTCTGTGTCTCGCCCTCTCTCTGCCCTTCCCCCACATGTGCTCTGTCTCTCTCTGCCTCTCAAAAATAAAGAAAACTAATTAAAAAATTAAAAAAAACCCCTTCATTTGACCTTATCCTATACTGATCTCTTCTTCCTTTAGCTGTCAACTGATTTGAAAGAATAGTAATTTACACTTGATGTTTCTACTTATTTCTTATTTACTACTGATCTGTTATAGGGGGGCTTTTAAACAAACATACTATCAGAATTGGTCTCAGCAAGGTCACCAGTGACCTCAGTTTTGTTAAATTCAGTATATGACTGTCACATTTGATCTCTTTGTTGTGAGAAATAAGCCCACTGACCCAATCAAAGGAGGGATGTGGAGACTGGGAGCACAGTGAAGTGAAGCTTTAATCAATGTTCTTGCAAGAGCGGGTGTCTGATGGACCGGCACACTCCGGGCAGTCAACAGCAGGCAATTTATCTCCTAGCATGTAAGTCCCTCCCCTATTCTTCATTGGCTGAGTACTACAGAGGTTACAGCCTTACCAGACATTGCTTATGCCCATGTAATTCAAAAAATAGTCTTATTGGAACAAATGTATATTCCCTGAGGTGTCCCAGAGACTTTCAGTCCTTCCTTCCTCTGTTCTTTGGCACATGCTCATTGCAAAGCCTGCTAAAATAAGCCCGTGAAACCAAGAGGGGAAGAAGAACCAGGAAGTGAAGTGTCTAAGGGTTTGGGATTCCATTGTGTGTGTGTGGGGGGGGCGGGGGGGTTGTACATATTTCCAATAGCTTGTAAACTTATTGTTAGAGAGCACAGCTTTTATTTGGTATTTCCAAAAATGAATCATCGCCCTTACTTGTCCCATCTTTGTTGTTGTTGTTGTTGGGGTGGGGCTGAGTCTCAAGAAGGGGCCCTGGAAGCTCTCTGCTGAGTCAGCTCCAGGTTCAGAGCACAGCCTTGCTGGAGGTCACTCAGTGAGACGGGCAGCTGGAAACACACTTGTGGACCTCATTCATGCTGCTTAGTCAGCATTGATCCAGCCTAAATCCAAGCCAGTTCTGGGCTTGAGTGTCCACTGATCTTTCTCCTCTACACCTCTCATTCTTCTGCCCGGACCCCCTGCTCTCAGACACCCCAGGCAGCTCAGTGTGAGCATACAGGGGGAACAGAGGTGGGATGGATGGAAGAGATTATTAGTCTCACCCTGCACTATCCAGAGTTTGAGTCCCACATGGGGTGAGCTTGAGCCCCGCTTTGGGTGAGCCCTGCTTCTCTCTCTCTCCTTTTCTCTCTCCCACCTCTGCCCCTCTGGTATCCCCCCCTCTGCCCCTCACTCACTTGCACCATCCCCCTCAAAAGTAAATAAAAAAATAAACAAAACAAATAAACAAACAAACCTGCCTTATCCAATATGACAGTCACTATTTATCTGCAGCTATTTGAATTAACATTAAATCAAATTAGAAACCCACTTTCCTCAGTTACCCTAGCCACATGTAGCTAGTGGCTCTCATATTGGACAGCACAGTCTAGGGCGTTTCTATCCTCGCTGAAGACTCTACAGCCCAGTGCTGCACCCCACTTCCTGATAAAAGTGGGGCCTGAAGGATGACAGGGGCACCTTCTGTGCACTGCCCCACTGCCTCCAGGAACAAATCAACTTAAAGGAGGCATCCATGGGTGAGCCCCTGGGGGCCAGGCTAGCTCTACAGTCCACTGCATGAGGCACAAACTTCCATCTCCTCAGAGAGGTCAGGCTGAATTTCCATTTTTTCCAGCTCTTCATGGTCCTGCTTATTCTTGGGTTGGGATAAGCTGCAGACACTTCTTTTCCTTCTCTGATAAGTGTTACTTTATTGATACTCTCCTGCTTTCCATAACATCACTCTCTTGTCTTTTCCCTCATTTCTCTGATGATTCCTTGGCTTCTTCTTAGTCTCCTTTATGGGAGTCCTCTTCCTCTACCCACTCCACGCATTAACAGTGATAGCTCTGATTTTTAGGGTTTTGCACTCCCTTGCTACTGCACCTCACACACACATTTGTGCCCGCACACACCCCACACTCCCACACCCCCCGCACACACGTACACTCTCCCTCGATTTAACTGGGATTCACTTCTCACGAACAAGTTGCTGCAATGGCTGGTAAGTGATCTCCTTCTGTTATTGCTCATGTTCTCAATTGTACATATGCCTCCCAGTAGTGGCTGTCCCTGCTCTACAAACATCACACCCCCTTCCAATGCTGCTTCCACCCTTCAGCAGATAGAAACAGAACTCAGGAGCTCCAGACCCTCCACCTCCTGTTTATTTTTAATTTTTAATTTCTTTATTTCTTTTTAAAAGTAAGCTCTAGGGGCACCTGGGTGGCGCAGTCGGTTAAGCGTCCGACTTCAGCCAGGTCACGATCTCGCGGTCCGTGAGTTCGAGCCCCGTGTCAGGCTCTGGGCTGATGGCTCGGAGCCTGGAGCCTGTTTCCGATTCTGTGTCTCCCTCTCTCTCTGCCCCTCCCCCGTCCATGCTCTGTCTCTCTCTGTCCCAAAAATAAATAAACGTTGAAAAAAAAATTAAAAAAAAAAGTAAGCTCTATGCCCAACATGGGGCTCAAACTCATGACCTTGAGTTCAAGAGTCTCAAGCTCTATACTGAGCTACCATGTGTCCCTCCACCTCCTATTTAAATTGGGCAGTTACCATGAGCAAAGTGAGCAAACCGAGGTCTGCAGTGAGGAATGCAATGCCTCTCCCCCCCTTGTTTTATCTGCAGTTAGAGGGAGTGTCTAGTTAGTGTTGCTTGTTGCCTGCTGCTTCACTACATTTAGGAAAAATCATTTCTTTTTTTTATATAATTTTTTTAACGTTTATTTATTATTGAGAGACAGAGAGACACAGAACATGAGCAGGGGAGGGACACAGAGAGGGGGAGACACAGAATCCAAAGCAGGCTCCTGGTTCTGAGCTGTCAGCACAGAGCCCAATGTGGGGCTTGAACTCATAAACCGCGAGATCATGACCTGAGCTGAAGTTGGACGCTTAACCGACTGAGCCACCCTGGGACCCCTAGGAAAAATCATTTCTTGCAGCCTTGTCTCTCTCTAGGACTCAGACTTAAATACCCATGGAAAAAAATGGAAATAGGGTCCATGGATAACCACTGAAATATTCTTGAAATGCTGCTCCCCTCTAATGGCAAAGTTCTTCTCAATTCTTTACTGAGTCAAGTTCATTAAACTAGTTCTTCATCCTTTAAGAAGAATCTGTTCCCAGGAGGCTCCTAAGACCGTGAAGGCAGCTCTCTCCATCATCACATAAGATAAGCCCTGATACTTCCGAACCTCCTCTAAGGGGCGACTAGGGCAAAGTTTCTCAAATGATCCCGGTGATGGACCAATCCTTTCCCTCCCAAATCATCTTGGATTGATACTTTTGGTAAAATACAATAAAAAAGAACTGCCAGAAAAATGTGATAAAAATCAGTCTGATCACGCAATGCCAGACTGCTACAAAATTTCCTAAGTGCTTGTACTCAGTTTCTATACTTCTCTATGTGTAGACCTGTAGTACCCTGTTTGTTTCCCTACACTGGTTTGTGAAGCATTCTGAGTAGCCCTGGTCTGTGGAGAGAAGGGAGACCAAGGTGCAAATGTTGTCTGCCATGTTGAGCTGTATCCTAGTTACTATTTTTTCAGGATTTATTTTTTTCTTCCAGCTTCTGGTGAACTGGGAAGGTGATGACCATCTTTATTTCATTTGAACTCCCTGCTCTCTATTTGTGGGTGCCAAACCTTTTACTTTCTGAATTATTTTTTGATCATAAACGTTCCTCTAAGTCTCCTCTCTCTTTGGTTGATTGCTCCTTAGTAATGTTGACATCTTCACTGGAGAGTGTGAGAGGTATTTTGCAGGGAGTTAAAATGCATTGTCAGCATTTTTTGTAGCAACTCTTGCTAGAGGTTAGGGTTAAACACAAGTTTGAATGTGATTTGTGAATTTCATTTTATTTCAGAAAAATATTACTGTATTCTTGATCTGAAGGATCATCCTTCAGAGCAAGACTTAGCTGACACAGAACGGAAATAGTCCTCTAAGCAGGTGATAAATGCACAGCGGGTAGGCATTGGACTCACTTACATCAGCCTTTTCATCTACACTCCAATGGTTCTCTTTCCTTTTCCAATTTTCTTCAACTCCTTTTTTTTTTTTAAATGTTTATTTATTTTTGAAGGAGAGAAAGACAGAGTGTGTGCGGGGCAGGGGCAGAGAGAGAGGAGGGAGACAGAATCCAAAGCAGGCTCCAAGCTCTGAACTGTCAGCACAGAGTCCAGCATGGGGCTGGAACTCAAGACCTGAGCTGAAGTTGGACGCTTAACTGACTAAGCCTCCCAGGGGCCCCTCTCCAACTCTTTATTGGGTAGATGGGCTTAATCTCTAGAGCTCTTTTCCAGGCTCCGGATTTTGAATCATGATGTGAGATTCCCAATTCAGAAGAATTGAAGAGGAGAGAATTATCCATATAAACGAAGCCATATACACAATTGTTTTTTTTGCATATAAATCTCTGGGTCATGAACATGAAAGCAATGTTAGACCTGAAGTTTTTTCACTTTTGTTATTCGAAAACACCAACTTTGACTAGAAAGGACACTCAAGAGCAATTTGTGATCATTTTTGAGGAGAAAACAAACAAACAAAACCCCTTCAACACCTCTGGGATCTTTTTCTTTTCTCCCAATACCAAACAGAAATGGATGGATGCCTAATTCTTCCTTTACAACTTGTTTGAAGAGGTTTAAAATGCCAGTTTTAAGAATGCTACCAGTAAAGAAAAGACCAAGGTTATGGACCGCTCCTCTTAATAATAAGCTGTCATATGTTAGGTATGGTCATGTCTCATATTTTTAAAAAAAATTCTCTAGATACTTGTGCCCTGAAAGTCTCTGAGTTGAGTAGGAGAGACTCTCATCCAAAATTGACTGAGAACAAAATAGGACAGGATTGAGTTACTTTGTTTACTAAAGGGAAAAGATTAAACTTTACAGAGTCATATAAAATGCTGAGACATTTTATAGAGTCTACAGAAAACAGAGCTTGCCTTTCAACCTCTCCAACTTCAAATACTTTGCAGTGAGGAAATGTCTCCCATGTTTCTTTACTCAGTATCCTACCCACCCCTAACCATAGGAAATAATTTGAAGGCAGTGGGAATTTTGTCATCCTGACCCAAACTGGCTACATAGAAATACCTTACCTCTTAATACTGTAGTAGACATTGTTATCCAAAGAGACTTCATGTAAAGGTGTTTTTATTCCCCTCTCATATAATTACTAAAGTGAAATTAAAATCTCTTTACTGGTTGCAAAAAAAAAAAAACCCTCTTCAATTTTCTCTTGAATTAAAACTTCTCTTGAATTATTATTGTTACAATTATAGTATTTAACTTTGGGTTTGGGGCCTTGGTTTCATTTTTCCCTCCAGCTTTATTCTGATATAATTGACATGTAACATTGTGTAAGCTTAAAGTGGACAATGTGATATTTGCTGTAAATATATATTAAGAAATGGTTACTGAAATAAAGGATTTCTTTTCAATAAGGATGCATGAATGAGCTTGCTGATAAAGAGACGTAGGTAGGGCACCTGGGTGGCTCAGTCAGTTAAGCAGCCGACTTCAGATCAGGTCATGATCTCCTGGTTTCTGAGTTCAAGCCCCGTGTCCAGCTCGTACTGACAGCTCAGATTCAGATTCTGTTTCAGATTCTCTGTCTCCTTCTCTCTCTGCCCCTTCCTGCTTGCACTCTCTCTCTCTCAAAAATAAATAAACAAAAAATTAAAAAAACCAAACCCAAACTATGTTGTTTAAAAAGAGACGATAGCAATTGGAGAAATTACCCTTTCTTGAATGGAAATGTGAAGAATTTGTAATTTCACATTTTCAACGTGAAGAGACAGTTATTGTCATAATTGGCACTCTTACCGAGTGATTTGTTAAAAAGTCATCGCATTTCTTTTAGAATCAGTTAACTCCTTTCCAAGGGTAATGTCACCAACCCCAATAGGGAAGTTTGGGAGAATTTGGAAAGGTTTATGTAAAGACTGACAAGGTAGAGCAGAATAATTATGCTCACTATTGATCCAAAAGGAAAGCGAAGTTTCGTTTATGACAGGAAAGATGTCCATATCTTACAATTTATATCAAACTTACTATATAGTTAGATATATTATGAAATTGAAAGAAAGCATACATATCCTGATTTCACCTGGCAAAGGTCCGAGGTTGGTAGGGTAAAAGAGTTGGTTCCTCCAGCCTTAGGACAGTGCAGTTCGTGGTGAGTCGGGTGGTGAGCTGAGCACACACTGCCCTCTGGTGGCGCTCGCCCGAGTTTGCCCAGCCTCCAGAGTCGCCCTCAGTAGAGACCCGCGCATCTCTGCCTGTACAACCCTCCTGGATCTTCAGGGAGCTTGTAGAATGGCTCTGCAAAGGCCTTCTTTTCAAAATTAAACATACATTTAAGAATATGGCAAAAAAAAAAAAAAAAGAGAGAAATCTTAATTGTACCTAAGATTTCTAAGATGGCTTTTTGTGACATTTGAGAAATGACTAGTGCTTTAAAAAAAAAATTTTTTTTACATTTATTTATTTTTTCAGAGACAGAGAGAGACAGAGCACAAGTGGGGGAGGGGCAGAGAGAGAATGAGACACAGAATCGGAAGCAGGACCTAGGCTCTGAGCTGTCAGCACAGAACCTGACCTGGGGCTCAAACCCACAAACTGTGAGATCATGACCTGAGCCGAATTCTGATGCTTACTTTACCGTCTGAGCCACGCAGGCACCCTGAGAAATGACTAGTGCTTTTTAACTGAGGAGTTCTGTTTAGAATATAAAAGAATTACCATGTTCCATAGAAGTCAAATACTACTTTAAATAAATGCTCATATTGTTTTGATGTGAATTCTAACTTTATTGAATTCCATGACCTCTCCACCATAGGGTCGATTTTATACCTTTGTCCAAATGACATAGAACCCTCTGTTGTCACAAGAGGGCAAATGGCAGCATTCATCAGGGAAGTTGCCCAGAGGCACCCAGCTCTTTTCTTATATGGTAGAATTATGGGAAAAAGATCTCTGAACTAGGCAATGTTACATCTGTGTAACATTGGATAAAGCACTTAGGTCCTAATTTTTTTAAAGAAATGTATAAAAAGGGGTGTGTGTGTGTGCGCGCACACATGACAGAGAGAGAGAGAGAAAGAGAGAGAGAGAACTGATTACAGATGAAAAGACTTAGGATATGCTAGAAGCCTATATAAAACTCAAGCTAATTATATAAGTATAATTAGGACAAACAGGTTTACGGATCAAACTGAGTAATAATTCTATAAGCATAAATTTAGCATAAGTAAGAACAAAGACTACTTCACACAGTAGATGGTCTCAAAAACCTTAAGTGGTAAAGCACAAAATGTAAGTTCAATTGCAATTGAAAGAATACAAGGGCTCTGTAAAGGTTTTTATGGCCGAGGTGGGGAGACTTTTTATTGATCTCTAACCTACAGAAAAAAAGTGCATAAATTTTAAGTGTGCAGCAAGAATTGGTAAGTGTGTAGCTCAAGTGCAACTGTGACCCTTGTACAACAAAGGGGTTAGGATGTCAATCCCTTGTGCAGTTAAAAAGCTGCATATGACTTTTTGACTCCCCCAAATATATATTTTTTAATTTTTTTTTAAAAACTTTTTTTTTCAACGTTTATTTATTTTTGGGACAGAGAGAGACAGAGCATGAACGGGGGAGGGGCAGAGAGAATATTTTTTAATTTTTAAATGTTAGTTTTGAGAGAGAGAGAGAGAGAGAGAGGGAGAGAGAATGTGAGCAGGGGAGGGGCAGGGGGGTGGGCAGGGCAGAGAATCTGAAGCGGGTTGTTTGCTGACAGCAGAGAGCCTGAGTGGGGCTTAAACCCACAAACCATGAGAACATGACCTGAGCTGAAGTTGGACACTCAACCAGCTGAGTCACCCAGGGCCCCCATGATTCCCTAAAATCTTAACTACTAATAGTCTCCTGTTGATGGGAAGCCTTACTGATAACATAAATAGTTAACACATATTTTGTATATTATATATGTTATATATGTATGTATATATATGTTATATATGTTATATATGTTATATATGTATATTATATATGTTATATATGTTATATATGTTGTATATTATATATGTTATCTACAGTATTCTTACAATAAAGTAAACTAGAGGAAAGAAAATGTTATTAAGAAATAATAAGAGAAGGGGCTCCTGGGTGGCTCAGTCAGCTAAGTGTCTGACTTTGGCTCAGGTCATAATCTTAGGGCTCCTGAGTTCAAGCCCTGCTGTGGGCTCTGCACTGACAGTGTGGAGCTTGTTTGGGATTCTCTCTCTCTCTCTGCCTCTCTCTTTGCTCTTCCCCTGCATGCATTCTCTGTCTCTCTCAAAAATATATAAACTTTAGAAAAAAAAAAGAGAAATACGTTTAAGGTACTGTACTTAAAAAAAAATCCATGTATAAGTGGACATGTGTCTAAAATTTAATGTGTTAAATACATTTTAAAAATTCAAATATAAAATTATTAATTATAAAATTTGTTCTTATTTCAACCAAGCCATAAAATTTGCAATGAATTTAGACAATATGAACTTTGACTTCTTGTTTTCCCAAGATCAAGCTTTGGAAAGTCAAGAGAAAAAATAATTTGGAGAAACCACTGATTAAAATAAGTGAATAGATTATTGTACACCTCTGCTCATATCTAGGAGACAATGAGCTCACTTTATACCTGAGAAATGATAGAATGTACTTTGTCCAGTAGTTGCTAGCCTTGGTTCCTGATGACCATGGAACCAGTGTATTAGCTTTGGATTGCACACCTCTGCACCTCAATCTCATGTAGGGCACTGTCATTTGGGTTCTGTCACATGCCATCAATCTTTTTTTTTTTTTTTTTGAGAGAGAGCATGAGCATGAATGGGAGAGGGGTAGAGGGAGAGGGAGACAGAGAATCTTATGCAGCTTCCACGCCCAGCATGGAGGCTGACTCGGGGCTCAATCCCATGACCCTGCGATCATGACCTGAGCTGAAATCAAGAGTCAGATGTTTAACCCACTGAGCCACCCCAATGCCCCACATGCTGTCATACTTAATCCTGATATACCATGGGTTGCCTTCATGAATCTTTACTTCTCTATAGGGTAGGTATTACTGTTATTCTTTTTTTAAAGAATAAAAGAATTTAAAAATATATATAATATGTATATTATATATATTTATTTTATTTATGTATTTAATTTTATATTTATTTTTTATTTTATTTATGTATTTATTTTATTTTTTATTTATTTATTTATTTATTTATTTTTGAGAGAGCGTTCGCTGGGAGGTGCACAGAGAAAGGGAGAGACAGAATCCCAAGCAGGCTCCACAACGTCAGCACAGAGCCCAATGTGGGGCTCAAACTCACGAACCGTGAAATCATGACGTGAGCAGAAACCAAGAGTCGGATGCTTAACTGACTAAGCCACCCAAGCACCAAGTATTACCATCATTCTTTGTTTACAGTTGAAGAAACAAAGGCTCAGAGAGGCAAGTAATCAGCTTTGGAAAGAGCAAAGTGTCATTGCACCAAGACTGGAAAGAGATTGGGCCAGATTGTAGAGGATCCCAAATGTCCTCTGAGCAGTGATGGGTTATAATCAGTGTTCAAGAGAGATTTTCCTCATAGTTCTATGAGAGTCAAAGTAAGTTGTGACCAACAAAGAAATTATTATATTAGTCTGAGCATAAGACAAGAGTGCAAACAGAAAGAGGGGAATAGATGAGAATCGAGTCAGGTAAACGTGAGACTTTTGTGAACTATCGAAGGTGATGTGGAGTTAAGATGAGTCATTTTTGGAGCACTTTTATGTTACAATAAAAGGTGTCTAATAAGACTTGTGCTTAGTTTTGCACTTTCAAAAATCATTAATTACCATAAATGTTAACATTGAACATCTGCAGAGTTAAGTGCCATATTTGTTGGTAAACTTCCATAGATATAGCCTGCTTCCTTTAGTATTCTTCATGCCTGAGAGTGAATTCTAACTTCTTACCAAAATTTTCATGTAGCAACTTTGACAGTTGGCCATCTCTTAACCATTCTTATCCTTATTGTCTGACTTTTTTCTGCCTCACCTTGATAGGACACTTATATTTGCAAGTGTATCCAAGTTGTGTAACGTAACCAATGCTTGGCACTTGGGGTCTGAATATTTAGCCAGAAATAGATCAGTTACCTTATTAAGGCAGATGACTGCAGATACAGCATTTTGATCGGGTGATAAGGGATTATGTCCAGACCTAAATAGAGCAAGATCTAATGCTTTCTATAATCAGGTGGCAACTGATAATAGCCATGCTTGACCTATGGATGGATGATGGCAAGAACTGTGAAACCTTCAATTTTGAGGATCTTTGGGAGTTGTAGTAGGAAGACTAAGGGTGGAGTCTTGGTTCAGTAATTTATGTGTTGTGTGACTTAGGGCATGACTCTTTTTTTTTTTTTTTTAAATGTTTATTTATTTGAGAGAGAGTGAGCAAGTGGCAGAAGGGCAGAGGGAAAGTGACAGAGAGAATCTCAAGCAGGCTCTGCGCTGCGGGGTCAATCTCACGAACAGTGAGATCACAAACTAAGCCAAAACCAAAAGTCAGATGCTTAACCAACTGAATCACCCAGGCGCCCCAAGTCTGAATTTGTTATTCCAACCAATTGGCTGTTAAGTTGAACCAAAATGGATTATGTACGTAATAGCAACAAAAAGCATAAAAATGAGTAAGAATTTCAGCAAGCTAAAAATTTTTTTTTGGATGTTGTTAGATGAGATTAAATACTGTAAATGCCAGTTCTAATCACATTAACTTACAGTGTGAGTATACGTTTAGTAAAAATAGTAAGAGAATACTTTTCAGATATGTAGAAATACTTAAGAAGAACAAAGGAGGGTACATAAAACAGGATTCTAAGAAAGGAGAGTAGGGGATTGGCAAGAAATAACTCTAAAAATATTAAAACAAAATATTATAATAGTTAAATGAGTGAACGGCACAATTTCAATAGTATATCCCAGAAATTAAATAATTGAAAAAAGGAATCACTACCAGTCATATTCAATTCATGAGTTTGGAATATAACAATTTGGAAAAAACCCAAGTAATGTCTCACCTCATTACTGGACACTGCTATAAAACACTAAATATTAAATCAGAAGAAAAAGCTTGTTAAATTATTAAATGAAGTTGATTAAATTTTGAAGACATTGAAGAGTTCACAAAGATAAACATGAAAAGACTTGATTAAAGAAAAATCAAATGCTTTTTGTAAGTTAAACAAAATACTTCTAACCAAAAAAAAAAAAAAAAAAAAACAACCCAAGGAAAATATTAAGAAAAAACTGTAGCCAAAATGATAAAGTATCAGTATTCTTTAATAGTTCAAGGCTAATACAAATGGAAAAAAACCCAAACTAAACAATGTGCTTCAGTTTATTATTTTGGCACATTGATCAGTTTGACAAATTCATTCATAAAAACTGTTTGATAGAAGTTTGGATTTCTATATTATTTTTTATCTGAAGATAAAGAGATATATCTGCAGGAAAAATGAAGTAATTAAGGCAAAGACTAAATGGATCAACTTTGGTCACTAGGTGTTATTCTTTTTTAAAAAAATTTTAATGTTTATTTATTTTTGAGAGAGACAGAGACAGAGCATGAGCAGGGCTGAAACAGAGAGAGGGAGACACAGAATCCGAAGCAGGCTCCAGGCTCTGAGCTGTCAGCACAGAGCCTGATGTGGGCTCAAACTCTTATGACCTGAGCCAAAGTCAAGACGCTTAACTGACTGAGCCACCCCAGGCACCCCACTAGGTGTTATTCTTGTATTATAATTAAAAGTGAAACAATCTTTCTGGCCACTGCAGGAAGCACACATCTACATTATATCAATCCTAGCCTATGGTATTTGCCTTTTAGCAAATTGATGAAAGGTAAATAAAAAGTTCATGGTAGAGTAAAAGGTTTCAAGAAGTACCAGGAAAGTGTATAGTTGCTAACCAATCTAATTATATATCAAGAATATGTTTTGGGGTGCCTGGGTGTCTCAGTTGGTTAAGCGCCTGACTTCAGCTCAGGTCATGATCTCACAGTTTGTGAGTTCGAGCCCCACATCACACTCTGTGCTGACAGCTCAGAGCCTGGAGCCTGCTTCAGATTCTGTGTCTCCCTCTCCCTGCGTATGCTCTGTCTCTTAGAAGTAAGTAAAACAAAATTTTAAAATAAGTATGCTTTGCTCCTAATTTCAACTTGGCTAATTAAATACATTGCCAAACAGCCTAAAATTCTTCTTTTTCTTTCTGCCCTCATACATCCTGCAAAAAATAAACACCCAAAAATAAATACCCAAAATAAGCAAGCCCTGAATAAATGGTAGTGGCATCAAAAGATCAGTTAACTGGTAAATAATGGAATGAAAGTAAAATATAGTCCTTTAGAAAATATTTTTATTTTCTTGGCACACAGACATAAAAATGACATTTCTTACTAGATGTAGCAGTTGAAGACATATCAGAAATGGATTACAATTCACATAGGTTTTATTGTCCACAGATACGATGACAGGTCTAATGTTTCCTCAACTATCCTTGAAACATTAAATTATCACAGCATACTGGTTCTACTGGCAAACTTACTTCTCATGTTAAAGAGTAAGATTGATCTGGATTAGTGAGGAACCAAGGCATAGAACCATTGCCGAAACATAATATAATGGTACATCATCCAACATCATTCAGGAATGAAACATTCTATTTAGATGTTCTTTAGTGAAATGACATTTATGCCTCTAAAGTCTAAAACCATTATTTTAACTACCTTTGATAAAATAATGTCTAACATGCCTTCTTAAACTTTAAAAAAGATCATGCAGATTATCACAATGTTCTTTCCCTAATATTCCTTATTGGAATATCAACCACTTAATTTTCTAGTACAACATGATATCCTTAAAAGTTACTGAGGTGGGGAATTGCCTTACAACCCAGTATGGTTATGTTTTAGAAGTTCTCAACTTGTTTATCTATCTATCTATCTATCTATCTATCTATCTATCTATCTATCTATCTACCTACCTACCTACCTATCTATCCATCCATCCATCCATCCATCCATCCATTCATCCTATTTAATTGTCAACTATTACTTCTTGCTTTTATTAAATACATTGGTTTTCAGTTATTTTTCTTACTATCTTTAATATAGAAGTTAAAGTAGAGCAACATAACTGCATTAACCTTTGATAACTAATGGTTTTCTCTCTCAAGGAATGTCATTCCTTTTAACTGCAAAGCTTAGAGAAAGTTATATATTGAGCAATGAAGAAGGAAGGGAAACTTGGAAATGAATGTATTTATAGACAGTGATCAGATTAATATCACAACTCTCCTTAAATTTCTAGGATTTAATCTGCTTTAGGTTGGGAAACCAAAAAAGCAAGCTAGTTAAAACTATTTCTTTTTATTTTAATTTTTAATGTTTATTTACTTTTGAGAGAGATAGAGAGACAGAGTGTGAGCAGGGGAGGGGCAGAGAGAGTGGGAGACACAGAATCCCAAGCAGGCTCCAGGCTCTGAGCTGTCAGCATGGAGTCGGACATGGAGCTTGAACTCCACAAACCGCGAGATCATGACCTGAGCTGAAGTCGGATGTTCAACCAACTGAGCCACCCAGGTGCCCCTAGTTAAAACTATTTCTAAAGTACAGTCCATTTTGAAGAAGACTGTGCAGTATACATTAAGTTACATGAGCTTTTAAGCATGGGTATTTGATATCTTCTGTATTCATAGATTTTTACTACCTAAAAGTTTTAGTTTACTTTCTTTTCTTATTTTTATTTCTTAATCATACTTAAGATGGTTGGGTATGTTATCTTTAACTGAGAAAAGTATCACTGTACCATTATTTTATTAGCTATAAATGTACTACTGAATAATATTAAATAGTGATGAAAGGATTTTTGCAACTATTTTCTTTCAACTAAAAGTATAATGATCTGATTTAAGTGTTTTCTTGAGACAAAAATAGTAAACAATAAAAAAAATCCATCTAGAGAATAAGGATTATTCAAAAATATTAACTCATATAAATGTTAAAAACCTTTTTTCCTTTTATGACTTTTTGGATTTAAGGTCATGAAAAACTTTTCAAATGATTCTATTGAATTCGAGAGAACTACTAAATTCTTATCTATATTTTTATTATACCAAGATTTTTCTCTGTGCTAAACTTGTCAATGTAGGTTTTAGTTAATAGGAAACTAGTATCTGCTATGATCTATCAATACACTTTTGCACACAAACTAAAAATAATTGTTAAGTTTTAGAAAATTAATATAGCATGTTTTTCTTTAAAGTTCTCATAAATATGCCCAACAATGTGCATTTTGAGAATGTGAACCATCTCATAGTAGGAAACTCGTACTCAAGATTAATTTTACAAAACTATTTTTAGGAAATAAATTCTTAAATGCTTGTGTTTTTTCATATATCCTATGCATCATTAACATAAGCAAATTATGGCATTCATTATATTAAAAACATATTAGTATTCTAGTGAAAAAAAACCACACAGTGAACATCTGTGTTCTGAACATCCTTTCTGAACATAACAGTGTAGGTAGACAATTCCATGAGTCAATATTCAGTTAATATTTATCGAATGCAGTGTAGAAGGTGCTAGGAATAATACAGTAAAAGGTGAGAACATTAGTTAACCACAGCATAATCAATATGTATTATTACTGAAGAAAATATATACCACAATTTGAAGATACTTTTCCATTTCTTTCATTATTACATTCTAATACTTCATTTTCACTTATGTACAAGTGGAAGATTACATAACTTTTCTGTTTCAAACTCTGGATTTCAAACTCTTATTTCTAGGCAATTAAGGAATACTTCATGAATTCAAAAGAACATCCCATTGGTAATGATAGTTTTTCTTCCTGATTCAAATCAAAAGCTACCTCTCTGTACATTAAAAACAAAACAAAACAAAAGAAAGGAAAAAGACAAATCACTGTTTTTAAAGTCTTACCTAATTGGGCATCATTATTATATAAATTAGATTTTTAAAATAACTTCAGCCTGTGTATATAAACCCTTTATATTATATTTGATCTTGCATTCCATAATACAAGTAATTGCATACTTCATACATATCCATGAATCAGCTATAAGTCATAAAGCGTTTCGAGAATAGTAGCAATTGACCAGGCTTGAGTTTCACAGCTGAAAGGACAGTATTGGCCATTCTCATTGGTCAGTTCAGGAAGTCCTTTCCAAGGGGATCTTAAAGAAAGAAAAGGCATTTTATGAGATACAATCTAACATATCTTGTCTGGATTAACAAAATAGGCAATAACTTGGTGGTTTTCCTTGCTAGTACAGAAAACCAATCATATATAGTCATTTGCTACAAAATAAAACAGGATATTCTAAAGATTTATGTATAAAGAATTTAGATTAAAATTATTCTTTGATATTCAGTGTTTGGGATTTAAGACCTTCAAACACAAAGGATTCCTTTTATGTATTAAAAACAGGGGGTGCCTGGGTGGCTCAGTTGGTTGAGTGCCTGACTTCGGCTCAGGTCATGATCTCATGGTTGGTGAGTTTGAGCCCCATATGGGGCTCATTGCTGTCAGTGCAGAGCCTGCTTCAGATCCACTGTACCCCCCCCCCCCCTCAGCCCCTTTCCCACTCTCTCTCTCTCAAAAATAAACATTAAAAAAAGAAAACAGAAGAAACTATCATTCTAAGCATATCCAGAGTGACAAATATCCTCTCAGGTCTAATTTTAGTACTTTCAAATTAAGTTTATGAAATTCAAATTGTAATTATGTAGATTTTGACAAAATTATAAAACTAATATAGAATAATGAAGAAACGCTGAGAGCTATGACTAGGAAAATAGTGCCAATTAAAAACAAATCTGGTGGCACCTGGGTGGCTCAGTCGGTTGAGCATCCAATTCTTGAGTTTGGCTCAGGTCACGATGCCAGAGTTGTGGGATCGAGCCCTGCATCTGGCTTGCACTGAGCAAGGAGCCTGCTTAAGACTGATTCTCTCTCTCCCTCTGCCCCTCTCCCCTGCTTGCATTCTCTCTCTCTCAAAAAAAAAAAAAAAACCAATATGAATTTCTATACTAATCTCTCATTCTACTGAATAATACAGTTAGTATTTATTATGTTCTAATACTAAGTGACTTATGTACATTATCTCATTTAATGCTCACAGCAACCCTGAAAGGCAAGAACCATAATCATCCGTATTCACAGAGCAGGTAAGAGGTTTAGAGAGGTTAACTAATTATCAGGTCTTATTATCAAAACACAGTATTGTTTCCATATCAAGTTTTTTCTTCTTTTTTCTTTTTTTAACTTTATTTATTTATTTAAGTAATCTCTACACCCAACATGGGGCTTGAACTTAGAACCTTGAGATCAAGAGCTGCATGGTCTTGGAATTGAGCCAGCCAGGTGCCCCTCAAATTTATTCTCTTTTAAAAAAATGTTTATTTATTTATTGATCGAGAGAGAGAGTGAGAGAAGCAGAGAGGAAAGAGAAAATCCCAAGCAGGCTGCAGCTGTCAGCTCAGAGCCCAACGACGGGGCTTGATCTCATGAACTGTGAGATCATGAACTGAGCAGAAATCAAGACTCAGATGCTCAACTAGCTAAGCCACCCAGGTGTCCCTCAGTTTTATTCTTAATTTTAGTGTAATCTCTTAAACATGAAACATAAAGTTAAAAAATCCAGAATTCTGTATTCATTTTTAAAGTTGGGTTATGGGAATGTGTTTGTTTCACCATTATAACATTGTAACTCATGGCTGTGTGAAGAGTGTATGTTACATTATACTCTTCTGTAGGCATTAAATTTTTCATAAGTATGGAAACATAATTCCCTTAAGTAAATATGGAGACAGTTTCGATAATAACTAATAATAATAACACCAGCTATGTACCATATTTAAAAAGCCATCACAGAGAAGTACAAAATATAGAAACTTGCTTCCAAGTGTTCAAGTTTCTTCCGAGTAAAACGCCAAATTACTGAAGTCAGGTACCAGGGTATCTGTAATAGGCTGAACTGTGTCCTCCTCAAAATTCATATGTTGAAGTCCCAACCCTCAGTACCTCAGAATGTAAACTTATTTGGACATGGGGTTGTTACAGATGTAATCAGTTAAGATGAGGTCACACTGGAATAGGATGGGCCCCCAATCCAATTTGACTGGTGTCCTTAGAGAAATTTGGACCAAGAGATGCACACAGAGAGAAAGTCATGTGAAGATTGGAGTTACGCTACCACAAGCCAAGGAATTACCAGAAGCTGGGAAAGAGGGCTGGGAGAGATCCTTCCCTAGCATCTTCAGAGGGAGCATGGCCCTAGTAACACCTTGATTTCAAACTTCTGGCCTCTAGAACCGTGAGGCAATAAAGTTCCTTATTTAAGCTTTTCACTTTGTAGTGCTTTGTTATGGCAGAGTCAGCAAACTAATATAGTATTGAAATTAAACAAAACAAGCTAATAGAACCAATAATATACTGCTCACAATTGTTATGTGGAACCAGAACATGGAACATATACATACTGGTATAAAGAAGTCTTCTTTTCCTTCCTTTCTGAAAGAAATTCATTCCTCAAGTCATTAGGTGGGACAAAGGAGGTCAGTGACCACAACTGGGGAGGGGAGGACATAAGGGTAGCGGGAACAGCACAGGGTGGGATGCCAGAGCCTGAAGGGTATGAAGAAGTTCATACCAAGGGTGGGAATGGCCCAGAGCCCAGATGGTGCAAGGGGGGCATCCGCACATAAGTGTGGTCTAGTGTGGGACTGTCAGGCCCAAGAAGGACAAAAGGTCACCTATGTCTTGGGGCAAGCAGGGTGAGCTGAGTCCCCATGGTAGTGGATAGCACAGTGTGGAGAGTAGGTTACTCGTGGCCCCAAGATCAAGAGTCGCATGCTCTTCTGACTGAGCCGGCTGGGTGCCCCTGGATAGCATAAGGTTTTTTATGAAAAGAAGAAAGCAACAATTTCAAATATTATAGGAATGTCAAAGAAGGGAACTGAAAGGAAGTCATGGGATCTGGGAACCTGGAAGAATCTTGTTGAGTGGCTTCACCAGAGTGGTGAGGGCAAAACGAAAGCCAGACTGAAGGTGGAAAGGGGTCAGAAAGCAAAAGGATTGAGGCTGCTCCTTCCTATAGGAAGTGAGCTGAGAAGAAAACAGAATGATAGGACAGGGCTAGAGGCAGGAACAGTATGCAAGCACTTTATTTTAGGATGGGCTGATCTTTCTAGATTAAGAAGGAAGGGTCAAGTGGAATACCAAGAACGGATAATTACTGGAGCAAAGTCAGGACACAGGTGGGAGGGATGGGATCACAGGTAAAGTAGAAGAGTGATCCCTGCAGTGTAAGATACTCTTACTTTTCATGGACAAAAGGGGAAAGAAAAGAGAAAATAGATGCAAACAGTGAGAAATACTGTGGCAATAACTGGGGCAACAAAGGATAGAATATAAGAATGTTCACATCACACAGATTCAGTCTCAGTTTCTAGATGAGGTACAAGAATTCTGGCAGGATTGGGTTTTCTGTGACTACATCCAAGCTAATAAAAACAAACTGAAAAAAAAAAAGAAAGCTTGACACGACATTCATGGTGATGATGGAAGTCCCTCATGCTCTTGTAATAAAGGAGAGAACATTAATGTTGTTTATGCATAATAATTCTGAGCAATAAGCTGTATATATACAGCCATACCTTGTTTTACTGAGCTTTGCTTTACTGTACTTTGTAGACGCTGTTTTTTACAAATTGAAGGTTTGTGGCAACCCAGCATCAAGCAAGTCTACTGGCACCATTTTTTCCAACAGCATTTGCTCACTTGGTATCTGTGTAACATTTCGGTATGTCACACAATATTTCAAACTTATTCATTATTCTTGTATTTGTTATGGTGATCTGTGGTCAGTGATTATGACTTGCTGAAAGCTCAGATGATAATCAGCATATTTTAGCAATAAAATATTAAATTTTTTTAACGTTTATTTTTGAGTGAGAGAGAGTGGGGGAGGGGCAGAGAGGGAAAGACAGAATCTGAAGCAGGCTCCAGGCTTTGAGTTGTCAGCACAGAGCCTGACACGGGGCTCAAACTCATGAACCAAACTGCGAGATCAGGACTTGAGCCGAAGTCAGATGCTTAACTGACTGAGCCACCCAGGTACCCCAGCAATAAATTTTTAAAAAAAAATTTTTTAAGGTTTATTCATTTCTCAGAGACAGAGAGACAGAGCGTGAGTGAGGGAGGGGCAGAGAGAGACAGAGGGAGACACAGAATCTGAAACACGCTTCAGGCTCTGAGCTGTCAGCACAGATTCCGATGCGGGGCTTGAACTCATGGACTGCAAGATCATGACCTGAGCTGAAGTTGGACGCTTAACCGACTGAGCCACCCAGGTGCCCCAATAAAATATTTTTAACTTAAGGTATGTACATTGTTTTTTTTAGACATTATGTTATTGCATATTTAATGACTACTGTACAGTATAAATGTAACTTTGACATTCACTGGGAAACCAAAAAATTCACTTGACTTCCTTTATTGTGATTTTTGCTTTATTGAGGTGGTCTGGAACTGAACCCACACCATCTCTGAGGCATGCCTGTATTTAAGCTTAATCTAGAATTTGGGAAATTAAGCTAGCTTTCAACTATCTTTGTATCATCTTATAAAGACACATAACTCTGACACTATTTATCTCCAATAATTCGGACAAAGGAGGTGACAAATGGGTTTGAGATAACAGTCAAAAGACCAACCTTGATACTTTAATTATAATAAGTATAATAAGTATAATAAATATAAAAACATGTTTACTTATTTATCAAGAGAGACAGAAGGAGGGGCAGAGAGAGAAGGAGAGGCAGAGAAAGAGGGAAGAGAGAATCTGTCAGTGCAGAGCCTGACACCGGGCTCGATCCCATGAACCATGAGAACATGACCTGAGCCAAAATCAAGAGTCAAATGCTTAACCAACTGAGCCACCCAGGTGCCCCTATAATAAAGCATTTCTGAAAATTATTTATTGATATATCTTTATTTTTTTAAGTTATTCTGATTTTATTTTTTCAAATTATTCTAAATTTAAAAAGTTTTAACATACAGTGTTACATTAGTTTCAGGTGTACAACATAATGACCCAGAAATTCTATACATTTCTTGGATGCTCATGAGGATAAGTGTACTCTAATTCTCTTTATTTCACCCATCCCTCCACCTACCTCCCCTCTGGCAACCACATAAATCTTTAAATCAGCTAACTCAAAATGCCCAGGCTGAGCACTTTTAGTTTTTTTATTTATTCTGTTCTAACCATACCCAAAAATATCCATGAAATTTAAAAAATCAGACTATTTGACATGTATAAATCACACAATATCAAGTCTTCAAATCAAAATAAATAACAACCTAAAATAATTAAAAGAAGGTGAAATTACATCATTGAATTTGTCATGTTAAATAAGAGTAAAGCTTTCAGATTTCATTGGGCTACCTAGAGTATACAGAAACTAATTCTAGGAGCTGTTATTTACCTAATATCTAATAAATTGACTAAATACTGTTATGGGAATTACATGCTGCCCAACAACTTACCTCTCAAGATGAACATAATGCCGGGAAAGAACATTTTTAACCAAAAACACAGTCTTTGCATTAGCCTCTGGACCCATCAATTTGGAAAAATATAATTTTGCACGAAGAAAATAGCCAACCGGCCATAGCCACTCCTAAAAAAGATGATTTAAAAGTAAAGAAAAAAAAAAAGAGCTGTGAATATTTATAAAGGTATTTGAAAAATAAGCTGAAAATTCTGAAAAGAGAAATGAAATTCTTACAGGTCCTTGGTGATAATTGAAACCTTTAGCAAGATTGTAGTTGTCATTGTCTAAGGCGTTGTCATAAATACCACAGTAAACCATATCACTGCAAAATTATTGAAATTTAGGTTAGAAAAAGATCAGACATTACATAAGAAAGATTTTTCAATAGCAGAGGTAAAAGAAATAATCAAGTTATTTTGTCTTCCAAATCTATTAACCTTAGATTAGTATATACTGGGCTCAGAATGTCTTTTTTTTACAACTCATTTTAAAAGATTTATTTGTTTGTTTATTTATTTATTTTTAAGTAAACTCTCTGCTCACCATGGGGCTTGAACTCACAACCCCAAGATCAAGAGTCACATTCTCTACTGATTAAGCCCAGCCAGGCACCCCCAGAATCCTTTAATACTGTGTGAGGGAATGATTAACAAATACTGACTAATACAAAAAAATATAAAGTATTCAGGTATCTTGCCTTCAAGGAGTTAGTCTAACACTAAATATTGGTTAAATTCAATTATTTCACTAAGCTTCTAATACACTTATTATAATTAAAATATATACAAAATAAATTAACAAACATTAAAGAGATTTTATTAAATATAATATAAATATTATATATTGGAAAGATTGTTTTTAAAAAAATTTTTTTAACAATTATTTATTTTTGAGAGAGAGAGAGGGGGGCATAGAGCATGAGTAGGGTAGGGGCAGAAAGGGAGGGAGACACAAAATCCGAACCAGGTTCCAAGCTCTGAGCTGTCAGCACGGAGCCCAATGTGGGGCTTGAACTCACAGAGTGAGAGATCATGACCTGAGATGAAGTCTGACACTTAACCGATGAGCCACCCAGGTACCTTGGAAAGATTGTTTTTTAAACTTCTCCAGTAAGTTAAAGTAATTAAAATTAGTACATTATCATTACAAATAGTAACCAAATGGACACAGAAAATTTATACACAGTTATAAACTAAACAAAGTATTACAAGCTTATTGTGACAAATACAAGATAGTTATCTATACTCAGTTTAATTATTACTTTTCTTTTTTTTTTCTTTTAGTGAGAGACAGAATTTGCCACCTGAGTAAGCTTATTTATTTATTTACTTATTTCAAATGAGTAGGCTTTAACTGTGGGTTTTAGTCTTGATCATTGGTTTGTAACACGTCTGAAAATGTGGAGAACACTTCAGAATATGGATAAGCATACACACAAAAAGTCTGCATCTCAAGATTGAAATGAGTACATAGTAAATTAGGAAAATTCTACAAAGGTGAGGGTATTATATAGAAATGGAACTCTGTCACCTATTGATATAGAAAACAAATTAATTTTGGGCATCAAACTTTAAAGGAAAATCGCAGAAGACAAACAGGGAGGCCATTAGAAACTCAAGAAGAAACAAAAGTTGGAAAAGAAAAGAAACGTAAAATGGCATAAACACATAATCATAAAGTAAAAACAAAATCGGTTATTGGTTAAAATAAAAATAGTGGGGTAATTACACAGAAAGGATGGAAATGGTTGGTGGTGAGGATAGAGTTAAATCCTCATCTGTTAACACAAGAAATAACCAAATAGTGTCTAATATTTAAAAAAAAAAATCAAGAAACAGGGGCACCTGGGTGGCTCAGTCGGTTAAGCATCCGACTTTGGCTCAGGTCATGATCTTAGAGTTTGTGAGTTCGAGCCCCGTGTCGGGCTCTGTGCTGACAGCTCAGAGCCTGGAGCCTGTTTCAGATGCTGTGTATCTCCATCTCTTGGCCTCTCCCCTGCTCATGTTCTGTGTTTTTCAATAATAAATAAATGTTAAAAAAAATTTTTTTTAAATAAAAAAATCAAGAAACAACTGCATACACACATTATTTAGTAATATGGGAGCAGGGATGCCTGGGTGGCTCAGTCGGTTGAATGTCTGACTCCTGATTTCGGCTCAGGTCATGATTTTGCAGTTTGTGAGATCGAGCCCCGAGTTGGGCTCTGTGCTGACAATGCAGAGCCTGCTTGGGATTCTCTCTCTCTACCCCTCCACCACTCACACTTGCTCTCTCTCTCTCAAAATAAATAAACTAATCAAAAATTAAAAAAAAAAAGAAATATGGAAGGAACTGCTAGGGGTAATAACTTGGAAAATTTTAAAGACTGTCTTTGAGGAGACAATATGTCTATACTTCCAATGTTCACAATAATCATGTATTACTTTTACAATCAGAAAAAGTAAACATTAGGAAATATTCATGACATATTAGTTTTATAAACATAAAACTTATTGATTATTAAATATAGGACAAGCATCGTGAACACTGATGTTTAATGAAGATACAGATGGTGTTCTTAAAAACTCAGTTTGAATACAATTTTAGAGTTTACTGACAAGCAAAAAAATTATGGTTGATGCAATATAAACATCAACAACAACATTCTTTTTTTTTTTTTTTAACGTTTTTTTTTATTTTTGAGAGAGACAGAGACAGAATGCAAGTGGGTTGGGACAGAGAGAGGGCGGCACAGAATCCAAAGCGGGCTCCAGGCTCCGGGCTGTCAGCACAGAGCCTGACGCAGGGCTCGAATTCACAAGCTGTGAGATCATGACCTGAGCCGAAGTCCGATGCTCAACTGACTGAGCCACCCAGGCGCCCCAACAACAACATTCTTAATACTTACACTCCAACGTACTTGGGGTTCCAAAGTTTTCATGCCAAGATTAAATATAAATATAATTCTATATTAAATATAATATGAATAATATTCTTAATATTTATACTCCAACTTACTCTGGATCCAAAGTTTTCATGCCAAGGGGACCAAGCAATTTTTTTTCTGCAATCTCCAAAGCTTTCCATGCTTTTTCTGCAGTAAAGAGCTCAGGGGCCTAATGAATATCAAAAGTGAATATTCAAACTTTTTAAGATCACAAAAGAATTAGTTTCCACCCACAGTGGAACGTAAACTATTCATAAACTCAGAAATGAAAACGGTTTAAAAATACAGTGTGCGTCAGAACTCATTTCAAGTGCAGAAGCTTAACCGGATCTAGTGCTATGGGGCTGATGTGGGTGCGCTGCTCTTGGCCTTAGAAGTGAGCAAAGCTGTTAGATGTGATTATTTCCTCGTGTCATTTTAAGAAAGTTATGAGCTCCAAAAGGAAGCTGCCTCAGCTACAATGAAGGCAGAACACACTTAAACCCATCTAATTCATTTTTCAGGATGTTTGCAATAGCTTCCTTTAAGTATATCTGGTAGTCATTTTTTGCTTTTGGGGTCATAGTAAAATACAGAATGACTTACACTCTAACAGCACAAGTAAATGTACTTGTGATATGGAGGAGAGAAAACACTGGTGGCTAAGAATCTGCATTTATTGTAATGGTTAAATGAAATCAAATGCACATTGAGTAGAAGCTATCTTTATGTACCTTTGCATTTTTTATTCTTTTTTTGCAGCTTTTATTCTACTATAATTTATAGTTCCATGTTTAGTGCTTTTTTTTGACAAGGTGGAGACAGCTATGTAGTCATGGAAGAACACATACAGTCTCTATTTTACTGTTCTTACAGTTTATTTTTAGACTAAGAGGTAAAATAGAGTCTAGAATTCTAAAGTGAATTGCAGCAATACAACAAGGAAACAGAATATGAGTTGAAGCAACTTTCATTAGTTCACCAGTCTAGATCTTTTCAGTTTGTATGCTGAGGCATGCACTGGTCACAGCACAGGTGTGCCCAAATACGGATGCCATCAGCTTTCAAGTTGGGCGGGCCCTGGGGCTAACTGAAGCAGTTGGATCTGGCATGATCAACCTAATCAATTTAGACCAATGTACTGTATAAATATCGTTATTTTCTATGTGTGCTATGATAAGAAAAACATTGGTAAGCACTCCATTAGTCATCATCTATTATTTTCTGTTTTTTGATACCGAATGTCATAGGTTAAGGGTGGTATAAAACTAGCTAGTAAACAATATACTTTTTGGCAACTACATGAATTTGAAAACAAATGGAAATAAAGAACTAAATACACTCTACCACAACATTTGTGAAATTTGAAAGTAGCAATTCACTTACTACAACCATTGCTATGGTGAAATTAGGCCTGAGCTGATAGTCACACCACGGGCTTGAAGCTCCATAGCTATCTTTGTATATGCCACGTTTGTGAACCAGATTAGGATGCTTTTCGTTAGAATCTGAAGGGTCTTCTGACACATAAAATAGCTTTTCGAAGTTGTCTTGTATTTTTCTGTTCCACTCATCGTATGAGATTGTCACAACCTTTCCTGAAACATGATAAAAGACTTGGCAGTTTTTAAGCATTCAAAGAAATCCATACATTTAGTTACAGCCAAAGAGTAATATTTAGGCAATAAATTACCCACTTCTTACAACTGTCAGGGTCTTTTGATAAAAGACTTGGCAGTTTTTAAGCATTCAAAGAAATCCATACATTTAGTTACAGCCAGAGTAATATTTAGGCAATAAATTACCCACTTCTTACAACTGTCAGGGTCTTTTGAAGGACTCTAGCTTGAAATTAAAATTATCTTTTGTTATATTACCAAAAAGAATTAGACTCCAGTAAATGATCCCTGATTTGTCTTTGTATCACTCTTAACGTGTTTGGTAAAGTTACATTTACTGTGCACTTGGAATGAGGCTACTCTGAATTGAGAAGTGCCAGAAGTGTAAATATACACTGGATTTCACAGAAAATACTCTCCCCACAGAAGAATGTAAAATGGCTCATGAATAATTTCATGCTTATTACATGTTGAAATAATATTTAGCACATATTGAGTTAATAATGTATATTATCATAATTAGTTTCACCTGTTTCTTTTTATTTTACTTTAATGTGAGTACTAGAAAATTTTAAATTATATTTCTTTTGGACAGATAGCTCTAGAAAAAGAGATGTAAAGATTTCATAAGTGTTCACAAAAATGCAACTTGCTCACAGTCACATTAAGGAAAAGAAAGCATAATAAGGCAATTAACCATGATGTTTTTCATATCTCAGTTCAAAGTTGCTATAAAAATATGGTTAGTAACCAGGTTTGTTACAATTTCATAGTAGGAAATTAATGTTCTTTCTTTCCTCTTAATCTTAAGAGTTTTCTAATATTAGTTCATTGAGTCAAATGATGATTATATAGATTAAGAGTATAGACTGTACATTTGAAGTTTCTTTTTATTTTTTTATTTTTTAATTTTTTTTTCAATGTTTTTATTTATTTTTGGGACAGAGAGAGACAGAGCATGAACGGGGGAGGGGCAGAGAGAGAGGGAGACACAGAATCAGAAACGGGCTCTAGGCTCTGAGCCATCAGCCCAGAGCCCGACGCGGGGCTCGAACTCATGGACCGCGATATCGTGACCTGGCTGAAGTCGGACACTTAACCGACTGCGCCACCCAGGCGCCCCGTGAAGTTTCTTTTTAAATAAAATGCACAGCTTACCATGTCTTCTTATGGTGACTTCATGATAAGGGAAAATTCTTTTTTTGGATAATTCCAGCAACCAACGGACGGTAGATTTACTCAGGCCCACAATTTCCACAGCAGACCCATCTCTAAAATTAAAATAAATTTTACTCTGTGGGTTGGAGTCATTTAAGCACTACTTAAATGGCATTCAATAAATAATTCTGATGAATTATATAATTAATATGTTATAAAAACAACTATGAAAAGCCCCTCACTTTATTGAAATGTATACTGCATACATAAGAAATCTCTCCTCTAATTATTTTGCCATTGCTTACCTACTTAACAATTAAAAAAAGTTCCATGAAGTGGAATGGTGATTATGGAGTTAAAGAAGATGGCAGCTGGAAAAGGTAGGGAATGCATCAGAGAATACTGAAACAGAGTACCAAAGACAGAAAACATGGGATAGAAGGACTGGAGAAAGCCAGGGAAAGTATACTTAGTAATTTGAAAGTGTGTTTTTTTTTTTTTTTTTTTTTTTTTTTTTTTTAGAGAGTTAGAGAGAGAGAGAGAGAGAGAGAGAGAGAGAGAGAGAGAAAGCGAGCACAAGTTGGGGAACAGGGCAGAGGGAGGAGGGAGAGAGAGAATCTTAAGCAGGCTCCATGCCCAGCACAGAGCCCGAAGTGGGGCTTGTGACTTTGGGATCATGACCTAAGCTGAAATCAAGAGTTGGATGCTCAACCGACTGAGCCACCCAAGTGCCCCTGAAAGCTCATTTTTAAGGAAAATGAAAGGGAAGTATGAGACCTAATAACGTACCGAAATAAACATGCTTTAAAAAGAATTCACAAAGCATATAACAACAGCTATAATTAAATGATTTTTTTCACAGTTCTGACTGAAGATAAAATTTAGAATAAGAAAAGAGTTTCTCAGACTTGATACTATATTAAGCATTTAAAACCATAAAAAGAAATAATGGGAGAAAAGACGAAAAAATTTAGGAGGATAAAAGGTTCAGAAATGAAAAGTATTTCAAAAAGGACTGGGTAATGGGGTGTTTTCTATATGCATGAAAGATGGGCATCATGAAATGTTTACAATGAAAGCATTTTAGGTTAAGATCTTAACCACAGGGATAACGAATCATAATAATGAATCACTCCTTTGAGGTGCTTGTGGGGAATCACCCCACGAGAACTCCCTGAAAAGAACAGACAGCTTTCCTTGATGACTTGTAACAAGAGAGTTGTGTGTGTGTGCTGTGGAAGAGGAGGGAGTGGATGAAGGGAGGGAGATTTTGACCGATTTAATATGAAGACTTCGTGGTTAATAAAATAAAAGATTCCATAAGTATGTGGTTTTAAAAAGGGTATAATTATATATGCACAATAAATAAATAAATATTACCTTGGAGTGGCTGGGATTCCTCTGTTTCTGGCTCTGTCACTTTCTCCCATTTTATCCATCCATGTGCCGCAATTTAAGCGATTTCCTCCATAAACAAATCCTGTTTCTTCATCAACACCTGCGGTTATATTGAAGCCTAGAAAAGCAAAATAAAACATTTATAAAATCTGAAAGGAATACAACAAACTAGGATAACTACTCTGGAGAGCAAAAGCTGAAGACATGTATGTTCTACTATAGAGTAGTTTCACTTCTAGACACATACTTTAAGGATATTCAACGCAACACTGTATTAGCAAGAAAATAAATAACTGCTAAGCAGAGAAGTGAATAAACACTGTGGTTTATTCATACAGTGTAAAACTCTCTATACCATTTCAAATTAATGAACTAGATTTACATGAATCATAATGCGCAAAACCCCAAAACAAAATGATTGAGCAAACAAGTTGCAAAAGGATATGCATAAGATACCTTTTCTTAAAAGTTTAAAATATAGACAGTACTAATATATATAATCATATAGGTCTATATGACTATGTCTAATATGATAATATTTAAAACATATAGTTATGTGTATATATTATAGTCTGAATACATATATAATGTATAATATACTGAATACATACTATATAATATACTGAATATATTACTACATAATACATATGTAATTTACACATACTCAAACACAAACTCATAAAATTCAAAACATAAATGGAAATAATAAACCCTGATTCTAGCATAGTCATTAATTATAGAGAGGGAGGGAAGAGAGAGAGAGATGAAGCTCTACATACAATTCTGATGGTTTATTTTCAACACAAAACAGAAAGATCTGAAGAAAATATGATCAAATGTTAATATCTGCCTAATTTTATTTCTAGGTTTCAAGGTGTAATTTATATTTTTCTTTAACTGGAATGTTTTACAATTAAATCTAAAAATTAAAATAATTCAGAGATATCACAAAAAATGTTCTTTTAAGTATAAAATCTGTATCTATTTAGTGTCCTAACTGAAAGATAAAAAAGTATCAGTGATTTTTACCAGTTCAATCATGTATACAATTTGTATGTTACCACCACAAACAATAAATTAACTAAATGAGGTTTTAACTACTTTTTTTTTTTTTTGAGAGAGAGCTTGAGTGAGTGAGGGGCAGAGAGGGAGAGAGAGAGAATCTCACAAGGGGCAGAGAGAGAGGGAGAGAGAGAGAATCCCAAAGCAGGGCTCCAGCTCACCTGATATGGGGCTTAAACTCACCTGATATGGGCCAGGACCTGAGCCAAAGTTGGATGCTTAACTGACTGAGCCACCCAGGCGTCCCTAACTACTGTTTAAAATGTAATTTAGGACATGCAAGAAGGAATATAAGTTTTTGAGTTTACGTCAAAATTTGCCAATGACTTAGTGAGTTATCTGAAATAGCTGAAATAGATCACTTAAAAAGATGATCATTTTACAGTAAAAACAATAGTGTTTAAAAAAAGAGCAAAAAGAGTCCATAATCCTATTACCCTAACAAAAACTATTACATTTATGTATTCCTTTCTCATCTTTTCACAGAATAGTAATATTTTCATAAATAAATCCAACTATTTTTCATGTATTAGATTCAACACCCATATAGTTCTTAATATTCAAATAATATTACACAAATTATAAAAATTATAATCATTACAAATTATTGAATTTTTCATTCAAGTAAATGTAAACAGGGGCGCCTGGGTAGCTCAGTGATCCACAGTTCATGGGATCTCAACAGTTCATGTGATCTCACAGTTCATGGGATCAAGTCCCATGTGGGGATTCTCTCCTCCTCTGTCTGCCCCTCCCCCTCTCACACACACATTCTCTCTCTCAAATAAACATCAAAACAAAACAAATGAAGTCAATTTAAACATTTCCTCTTAGACATAATTATTTTATTCTTTTCTATGATTATAAGCAAAGTTATGATCAGTATCATGTAATATGGACTTTTTGTGTTTTAGGTTATTTCATAGACTAGATTCCCAGAAATGGAACACATTTATGAACAAAAACATGTGAATATTTTGTATCTCATAAAATATATGTGGATCTCTCTCTCTTTCTCTCTCTCTCTCCAAGTTGCTTTTGAAGAAGAATAAGTCAATTTGCAATACCATCAGTAGTATCTGAATATCTATGAAAACTAAAATCTATTATTTGTTACTGTTTGCTATGGATTGAATTGTGTAAATGCCCAAATTCATATGTTGAAATCTTAACCCCAGTACGTCAGAATGTGACTTTATTTGCACACAGGAATTTAAAAAGTTAATCACATTTGGGGCACCTGGGTGGCTTAGTCGATTAAGCGTCCAACTTTGGCTCAGGTCATGATTTCAGTTTGTGAGTTCGAGCCCTGCATTAGGCTCTGTGCTGACACCTCAGAGCCTGGAACCTGCTTTGGATTCTGTGTCTCCTTCTCTCTCTGCCCCTCCCCCACTTGTGCTCTGTCTTTGTCTCTCAAAAATAAATAAATGTAAAAACAAATTTTTTTTAAAAAAGTTAATCACATTAAAATAAGGGCATTAGCCTGGGCTTTAATCCAATTTGACCAGTATCCTTATAAGATGAGGAATTTTGTGCACAGACAATGCACAGAAGGAAGCTGATGTGAAGATACAGGGAGAACACCATGTAACCATGAATATGGTCATCTACAAGCCATGGAGAAAGACCTGGAACAGATCCTTCTTTCATAGACCGAAGGTTGAGTCAACCCTGCCAACTCCTAAATTTTGGACTTCTAGCCTCTAGGACTGATAGACAATATATTTCTGTCATTTAAGCCACCCAGTGTGTGGTACTTTGTTATCCTAGTCCCAGCAAATGAATACATTGGTTTTTTTGCTAATAATAAACAGTAGACTTATAGAACTCACTATGTGCCATGTACTGCTCTAAGTGCTTTAACATACATATTTCATTGAATCCTCGTATCAACCTTAGGGGGTAGGTGCTGCTATTATCTCCCTTTTGCAAATGTAGAAGAGAGAGGCAAAGAGAAGTTAAAACTTATCCAAGGGAACACAGCTAGAAAATGAGCAGAGAAGGGATTTTTAAGATAGCGAGTCTGCATCTAGCATTGGCGCTTTCATTCACGCTCTGTTGCTCATGATAATTTAGTAGAGGAAAAATGGTGACCAACTTTAATATGAATTTGTTTGAGTGCCGGTAAGACTGACTGACTGCTTCTCTCATGTTTATTAATGGACTATCCACGTCCTTGGGCAAACTACTTCTTATTTCCTGAACTGTGAGCTAGGGATAGAGGTACTAGCCTCTGGAAAATGTTTGCAAAGTAATACACAAAGGCAAGGAGGCTTTTAATTTATCTGATATTAAATATATGACAATAATTGGATATTAAATACATGGCAATAATTGGATAATCAGTGGTTAGTGATTTTCCTCTCAGAGATTTAGTGGAGCAAGAGAAACATACACAAAAAGGTACATGGGTTAAAATAACTGTAAAAGGACAGGTTGCTTCAAATGTACAAAAAAAGTACCAAAGAAATCATATTTTTGTAGTTTCTGATGAAATGGAAAAATATCCCAGGCTATGGGATCTCTCCCCAAAATCACCCCTAGAGAAACTACAGAACTGAATGTGAGGTACTGATTTGAAGAATTCACATAATTTTTGGGAGAAACTGACAAAACAAGTGAAACCTGACCAGCCACTCTTGGGCTTTCACTCTATCTAGGCTTTTAATGTTGTTGTGTTATAAGCTAATGAGATTGCCTCTTTTCAGAGCTGTATGGAGTTACTACTAATCAAGGGAACATGAGCTTATTGAGAAGAAGAAAACATTAGATACGATGAATCTAACCACTATAAAAGGAAAAGAAGCAGGGTGCCTGTCTGGCTCAATTGGTAGAGTGTGGGACTTTTGATCTTGGGGTTGTGAGTTCAAGCCTCATGTTGGGTAAGAGATTACTTAAAAATAAAACCTTTAAGGGGTGCCTGGATGCCTAGGTCGGTTAAGCATCTGACTCTTGATTTCAGCTCAGGTCATGATCTCATGGTTCATGAGTTTGAGCCCAGTGTCTGGATTTGTGCTGACAGCATGGAGCCTACTTGAGATTCTCTCTTTCCCCCTCTCTCTGTGCTCCTACCCCACTCTATCTCTCTTTCTTCAAAAATAAAATAAACATTCAAAAAAATTAAAAAAAAAAGAAAAAGACTTGAAGATAGTGTTCACATCACAATAAAAACAACTATAGCAACTTATAGATCACTTTTTACTAGGCAGTGTTCTGAGAGGTTTCATAAGTAACAAATAAATGAGATTAGCTCATTGAACTAACTCAAATAAATAAATTTGAAGGATGTTGTAGGAGATATGGAAAGAAAAGATGATCAGATTGCACATAAAAGTTTATTGCTGTAGAATATATGAGGACCCCTTGAAATCAACAAGAAAAATACAGGAATGCTAAAAGAAAGATAAAGGCAAAGAACATGAAAGGACAATTTATAGAAAAGGAAACTTTCTAAAAAGGTATTAACATATGAATAATACTCAAATTCACCAGTGATAGGAGAATCACAAGTAACAACAATTACATGTTGCTTTACACCCATGAGATTAGTGGACAATGCGGGTGGGCACAGAAGAAGCCACTTTGATTGTCAGTGGGAATACAGACTGGCACAATAATTATGGAAAGAAATTTGGTAGTACTTAATCAAAGAGCGTAAGAGTATAGTATATATAGCTCTGATACAGCAATGCTAAGTGAAATAAGCCAGACACAAAAGGACAAATACTGCATGATTCCATGTACATGAGGCATGTAGAATAGTCAAATTTACAGAGGCACAAAGTAGAATAGTGGTTATTAGGGATGAGGGAGGAGGGAATGAGGAGTTATTGTTTACTGGGAACAGAGTTTCAGTTTAAGATGATGAAAAGTTCTGGAGATGGATAGTGATGATGGTTTCATAATAACGTGAATGTACTTAAAGCCATTGTACACTTAAAATGATACATTTTATGGTAAAATGCTAAACATGTTATGTGGATTTTGCTACATACACAAGAACCCTCAATAGTGGAAAAAACCAACACTCCAATTAAAAAATGGGCAAAAGACACAGACATTTCATCCAAAAGAGATACAAATGGCAAATAAGCACATGAATGGATGTTCAATACCATTGGCCATTAGGGAAATGCAAATTAAAACCACAATGGGTAGTGGTGTACCCAACTATCAGAACAGCTTAAAAAAAAGTGATTAACGTCAAATGCTGCTGAGGATGTGGGGAAGCTGGATCTCTCAAGTTTGCGGAAGGGAATGTAAAATGGTACACCACTTTGGAAAATAGTTTGGCAGTTTCTTATAAAACAAAATCCATACTTACCATATGACCCAATCACATTCTCAGGCATTTGTCCCAGAGAAATAAAAATTTATGTTCATACAAACACCTGTATATAAATGTTCATATTAGCTTTATTTATATTAACCAAAAAATGGAAATAACCAAAATGTCCTTCAACAGATGAATGTTACATCCAGGAAAGAGAATACTACTGAGCAATAAAAAGGAATAAACTACTGATACATGCAACAGCTTGGATGGACCTCAAAGGGAATATGCTTAGTGAAAGAACTTATCTCAAAAATTTACATGCTATATGATTCCATTTATATACATTCTTAAAATGACAAAACTACAGACTCTTAAATACAGAGAACAAACTGAGGGTAGATGGGGGGGTAGGGGAGAGGGGAAAATGGGTGAAGGGCATTGAGGAGGGCACTTGTTGGGATGAGCACTGGGTACTGTATATAAGCCAATGTGACAATAAATTATATTAAAAAAATAAAAATTAAAAAATTAAAAAATGACAAGACTATAGAGATGCAGAACAGATTAGTAGTTGCCAGAGACCAGGGATTGTTGGTGTGACTCTTAAGGGGTAGCACAAAGAAGACATTTCTATAGATTGATTGTGGTAGCGATTACATGAAGTTACACATGGGGCAAAATTACACAGAGCCATGCACACACATGTACACACACAAATGAGTTAATGTAAGAATGGTGAAAATTGAATATGGTCTAGTTAACAGTATTGAACTAATGTCAGCTTCCCGATTTTGATATTGTATTACAGTAAGATATAGATAAAATAGATAAGATATCCTCATTGGGGTAGCTGGATGAAGGCCTCAGGATACTCTTATGTGTCATTTTTACAGCTTTCTATCACTCTCTAATTCTTTCAAAATTAAAAAGTTAAAATCTACATGCACATAAAGCAGTATATGTTTTACAGAACAATATATAAATATACAGCAAATGTATATGTATTGTATGCCCTGCATGTGTCTTTATATGACTTCCTGTACGGAATGTCTCCAGAGGGAATGGATAATAAAATAAATTGTCATTAGCCTTGCATTGGCTGATGATGATAGTGTGCCATAAAAATAGGAACGTGATAAACTTAAAAGAGGTTAAAAAAGTAGGTCTATTTTAACTCTGTAGACAAAGCTTTTTACAAAAAGAATCTTATAAGAGCCTAAGTTACAGAGAAAGATTGTGGACAAAATCCTAGCTCTGCCACTTAGTAGCTGTGTGACTCTGGACAAGCTACTCTGCTTCGGTCATCTTATCAATACACCTGGGAACAATATAATGCATCCCCAATGTTCTTGGGAGTGTTAAATGGGAATAACATAGGTAAAGTAGTTAGCACAATGCCCAGCACATAGTAAGCCCTCATTTATTATGCTTATAAATTCAACCACCAAAATTACCTTTTACATTGGCTGGCAAAAAGATACAAAATTAAAAAGATATACAATTTTATCTTTGCTCTAGAAACTAAAACTAAACCGGTGAGATCAGGAACTGTGTTAATCTTTCTCATTGTTGTATTTTGAAGTTTCACACACAAATAAAATCTTTGTCAAATACATGAACAGTTAGGGGCTCCTGGGTGGCTCAGTCAGTTAAGCATCTGACTCTTGGTTTCAGCTCATGTTACGATCTCACAGTTTGTGGGACAGAGCCCCACAATGGGCTTTGTGCTGACGATGTGGAACCTGCTTGGGATTCTCTCTCTCTCTCTCTCTCTCTCTCTCTCTCTCTCTCTCTCTCTGTCTCTCTCTCCTTCTCTCTCTGTCCCTCCCCTGCTCTCTCTCTCTCTTAAAACAAACAAACTTAAAAAAATACATGAACAATTACAAGGTTTAATTCCACCTCATCAGTAAATCTTTACTATGGAAAGTTATGTACCTTCATCCTTCATGTTTCGATCTATCTGTGGCCCAGCATTCCTTTCTCGGAACTGTATGCCCTGCATATGTCTTTGCATTACTTCCTGTATTACTTCAAACAGTGGCTGATCCTGTTTGAGATACAATGGATGTTATTTTTGTTAGAAACTGCATTTTTCTTACCTTTTCCCAAATCCCACAACTGTAGTTTTGTGAAAACATATTTTCCTCTGGAAGAGAAATGGGGTGGGACAGGGGAAGGAAGCTCCTATAACCCACATCAAACAGTCAGCCTCTGGCATATGAATATTTAACATACTGTAGTTTCGACTATTCATGTCTGTGATATGAAATAGTTTGTAATTTTGCTGACACATGAAAATGAATCTTGTGAGTTTGTATAGTTTCTGTTCAAGTGAACTGTGCAGATAATAAATGTATCTAGCTGCTACAGAAGCTACAGAAATCTAAATTGGCATTGCTGTTTTTACACATCCACATATATAGTAACAGGGATAAATTACATGGTAAAGTGACACTTCAGGTAAAAACTTTTTTTGACAAATGTTCTTTGAATATTTCATGACAAAAATATCATGGGGGCACAGATCTCTGCTAACTTTAAGATGGTGTAGAAGTTCTCCACAATCACATATCAAACAAAGTATAATATAAAGGTGGATCAGAAATGGCAAAAGTACATAATCTTTGTACATTATTGACTGGGAAGAAAACCACTCAAAACGTTTATTTTTTCTGCACTGTTCACAAGGTAAGGGCATTGTGGTTTGGTGATCAGGCTCTCCACAACCTTGTTCACCCTTTCCACTATCTCTTACTACCCTGCAGGTGCCCTACACAAAAAGTCAAACTATACTGAGCAGCATGTCCTAAATGTGCTTCAATCCACCCTGCACTTTATTTTTCCTTTCATCTTTGATGTTTTCTCACAACTTCCCTCATCTCTGCTGAAATCCTACTCCCCTTTTAAGGTTCAGTTGAGGTGAAATTTTAGCTACTTTATGAAGTCCTCACTAAGAACCAACTACCTATTAGATTCTCTCTCTCTCTTTTATGTATGGCATTTCCTATACACCTTTTTGTAATGACCATAATATATATATGTTATCTTTTCTACCATGTTGCAAGTTCCTTCCTTGAACTTGAAGTTTGAACTTGCACTTGAAGATAAGAAGCAGTCTTATCACTGCAATCTTTCAAAGTCCTAGCGGGTGCTAAACAAATACCAATACTTGAATTCTTCAGATCTGGATTCTTAATTACATGCACTTTTATATTTTATACACTTTTACAGCTAGAAGTCATTTTTCGGGAAAAAGAAATTATTTTAAGATGATTTTTACCAGTGTGCCGGCAGACAAAGGAGCAGAATCATCTGTAGGATACATTCTGGAAACTGGGCACTTGAGAATGTCTAGGCCATTGGGAACGAATTTACAATAATCCTGAACACACTGTAGCCACCACCACACAGCATCCCGGCAATTGTATCTGGCATGAGTTCCTTCGCCCAGGAGATTAGGAATGAGACCGTGTCTCAGGGTACCAGCAAATGCTAAAATAATATTCCTAAAACAACAGAATTAGGTGGATCATTTGATATGAAAACAATCAGTTAAAAAATTTTAAGTCCCTTTTTGTGACTACTATTCCTGCCCTTCTTTGAAATTTCATAGAGAAGTGGCCATAATATGATACATCAAGCACTGAATTAAAGGCCAGAAACCTTAATCCTAGCCCTGGCTTTTTCTCTGACATTCTTACCTTCTCTGGGATAGTTTTTTTTATCTGTGGATTTAGGGATTGGACTGGGTGGTTTTTAGGGCCCCTCATATCTCTAGATTCTACTTTTGAAATCTGTGGTATTTCAAAATCTAAGTAACTATGAAATGAACTTTATTATTTTAAATAGCAGATATGAAGAGCAGAGCAAATATGTAAGAAAATAAATGAGTAAAAGTTGACCTTGAAAATCATGATTTATTTTCAAAAACTGGTAGAGAATACATCTTTTAAAGTATTATTGTACTGTCATATACCAAATGACAACTTCGTAAGATGGCATATTGCATTCTAAAATCTAAGACGTAAGAAATAAGAAGACTGAGGTTTAAAACCTAGCATTGCCATCTGTATGACCTAGGAAAAGTCATTTAAAATGTCTGGCCTCAGTGCTTTTTGGCTAAACCATTTGGAAATTTAATTAGTTTTGTGTCTCAGTTTAATGCCTGTCTCTTAAATAATAGTGCAATAAAAATCCTTCTTATATCCTGCAGCACAAAAGTGTTAGTATGGATAGTGACAGTTCCAATTAATAAAAGGTCAGAATGCAGCAATCTTAGCCATCCAGAACAATGTCACACACTTGAAAGTTGAATACAAAGACTTCTGTCCGTGAATATCTCTGCAGAAGGAGGAAGTAGAACTCTCTGTGGTAGAGATAGCCATGTGTCCACCAAAATGGCTTTCCCCCATGTCCCAACCTACTTTAGAGCTGGGGATTCTAAGGCAAACATGTGAATGGAACTGATGTATGTTAAGTGCATAGAACAGGTGCATTTTCCTTAGGCTCTTTCCCTCTCTGCCAGCTGATTGGAGAGTAGTACTCAGAGGCCCTGGGAGATGGTCGATCCTCAAGATGAAGGAGCCTGTATCCTTGAATCACTATGTGGAAAGCTGCCTCCTGAACACCCATTTGGGGCGAGAAGCAAGAAATAAATTTCGTCTGTGAAAAATCATTTAAGCTTATATAGAAAAAACATTTTTTTTAATATTTATTTTTGAGATAGAGAAAGAGACAGAGTGTGAGCGGGGGAGGTGGAGAGAGAGAGAGGGAGACACAGAATCCAAAGCAGGCTCCAGGCTCCAAGCCATCAGCACAGAGCCTGATGTGGGGCTCAAACTCACGAACCGTGAGATCATGACCTGAGCCAAAGTCAGATGATTAACTGACTGAGCCACCCATGTGCCCTAAGAGTTTATAATTTATATAGCAGCTAGTACTTCCCTAACACATACATTATCCTCTTGGAATCATCTAGATCAGGGTAGGCAACCTTTTTTCTGTAAAGGACCAGAGAGTAAATATTTTAGGCTTTGTTGGCCATATATATGGTCTCAATCATGTATTCTTCTTTTTTAAATGACTCTTTAAAAAGGTAAAAATTATTCTTTGCCCCAGGTGATACAAAATAGGCGGTAGGCCATATTTCATTGACCCCTGATCTAGACAGTCATATGTAAAATTGAGAAGGAGAAATTGTTGGTAGTATATAGAAGTGATAATTGAGAGCCCAGATAACAATGAAAATGATAATAATGATTAAAAAATTAACATTTGTGTAATGTATGTGACAGATACTGTTCTAGACGCTATAACTGTATAGCTCATTTAATCTTCACAAAACCCCTGTAGGTTAAGTACTATCACCATTTTACAGAGAGTACAACAAAGATAAATAATGTGTCAGCTGGTAGTTTGGAACCAGGATTAGAACCTGGCAGTCTGGCCGAAACCCAATTTCTTAGCCATTGTGCTGAATTCTGATGTTCCATTTCCTACTTTTTAATCATGGTAATTTACAGCATTTGGGGAAGAAGCAAACAGCGTCCCAAATCTCTACAGCCCCACAATGGTCTCTTTAGTCAATAAGAAATGATCTTATTATATTAGGTTAGCAGGGAAGAATATGATACATTTCAGATGCCTACTTAGAAATTTTCAATTTTAAAAGGATTGAAAACAAAACTTTAGTCATTTGAAGAGGCAAATTTCAGTTATTTTCTGAATGACATCAAAACAAGGTATCATATAAATGCTTTTTTTGCTGAAAGTGTTAACTTGTAGAGCAGTGCTGTCAAACTTTAGCCTTGGGCTGCTGAAAATCACCTGGAAAACACAGATTTCTACCTGGTACTCTGCCCTCTCTATCCCCACATTCGGAGGTCCAGCATAAGGATCAAGAATTTACATTTCTAACAAGTCCTCAGATGATGGTGACACTGCTGGTTGGTGGCACTGAGTTGTGCTCATTTGAGCAGCACTGCTATAATAGCCTCTCTTTTCTGCCTTTGGTAGTTCCATTCATACGATTGTGACATTAAGAAACACTATTTTAAATCTAAAAAAACATAAAACTGGAGGTTCCAAGGCCTGACAACAGATAGAGGAAAAGCTGATACTACAATTCTTTCTACAGGACTCAGTGTTCATTATAGAAGGAAAAAAATGATAAAATTCAAATTTTACCTAAAGGTGAATCTGAGTTCTTTTAGTTAATTCAGGCATAGAAGTTTTATTCTTTAGTGAGTGATGTTAGTAACATGGTTAAATATTTTTTAGTTTTACTGAAATCAATTAGCAAATGCTGAAGACAACCTGACCTATAATATGACGGACTAGAACTTAGTAACTTCAAAAATTTTCACTACTTTGAAATTCTGTGATCTTATTAAATGAACATGTATAAAATAAAATAGGGGCACTTGGGTGACTCAGTCGGTTCAGCGTCTGACTTAGCTCAGGTCATGATCTCACAGCTCGTGAGTTCGAGTCCAGTGTCAGGCTCTGTGCTGACAGCTCAGAACCTGGAGCCTGCTTCGGATTCATTCTCTCTCTCTCTCTCTCTCTCTCTCTCTCTCTCTCTCTCTCTCTCTCTCTGCCCCTCCTCCCTCATACTCTGTTTCTTTCTCTCTCTTTCTCAAAAGTAAATACACATTAAAAAATATTAAAAAAAAAAACACCTAAGGAAAACCTACCTCCCAACTGTTACAAATAGTTGGCAAGGAGGAAGGTTTGAAGAGCATGTGAAAAACATTTAGACACAAACTTGCGCTCCAACTCTTTAGAGATCTCCTACCTGGCCTCCAAATAGCGTCCAGTAATCAGCAGTAGACCTCTCAGTGCAATAAAAGTATCCCTTCCCCAGCAGCGGAAAATACCAGAAGAAAAATGAGGTAAACCTAATAGAAAACACAACAAAGTAATATATTAATAATACACCCAAGCCCCTATGAACTCCATTACTATAGGCCAGTTGCTGTAAGCGTGGGGGACAAGAATAAGCTATAGGGAGTCTGCAAGCCCTCTAAAATTATATGCAAAATGTGTGATGTATTTATACCTACATCAACTTTTGTGTGATGAGGTTCCATATTCTTATTACTTTCTTAAGGGAATCCATGATTTTGAAGGTATTAAGAATCAAGGACTGGAGAGGGATACTTACCTGAATTGATTAGAATGTGAGTCTTTAAACACAGATAAACTTTCTTTTAATAAGTTAAAGCTAAATTGAAATCAGAGATCTAGTATTTAACATATAAACAAACAATATAATATTAATTATATATATATATTTTGAGTAACACAAGTGGGAAAGTTTAATAAAGTGAAAAGTACACTCTCCAGATATGAGAACAGATAAGCTCAAGAAAAAGACAGCTGCGCCATATAATGTTAATGATATATTTGAAAAGATTCCACCTGCAATTTAAAGGCAACAAATTACTCTAAATACAAAATGATTACCTTACTGATATATAATTGAATATGTTTATTAATCTATCAGTCTAGAGACAAACTTTAATACCAAATTTCCCATTAATTCAAAACAACTTAAAAGTGTTAGACTTTGTTAGCCAGTTTTTATAAATGAAAATAAGGATTTCAGGTGCTAAATAACTTGAACATTCTAGGTAACTACAGCCTTTATGCATGAGATAAGATAGGGTGATTGATGGATAAAATCTACAACTTTTAGATTGAGTTTGGTTTCTTATAAAACAAGTAAAGAATATATTGTTATCTTTATTGGTACCAAAAACAATGATCAGTGGAAAGTAAAGGAAATTAGCATTCCACTCAAAAAAAGAACTATGCTAAAGCATAAATGCAACACATTTTTCAGGAAGGGAAAACTAAGGACATAAAATGTACACAGTGTTCATTCATAACTATCTTCTAAACACTTAACACTATATGACATTATCTTGTTTGCTTGTTTTCTGGTTTGTTGAATGAATAAATGTCTCTCCATAGTGGAAAATAAGATTCACGACAACAGAAACCTTATCTGGCTTGTTTACCAAACTATATCTATTGCTAAAAGTTGTAACTGGTAAGAAAAAATTGTAAAAATTTATTGAATGAATGAAATAAAAGACCAATTATAAAAGGCAAATTGTGGGGTGCCTGGGTGGCTCAGTCAATTAAGCATGTGACTCTTGATTTCTGCTCAGGTCATGATCTCACGATTCGTGAGATCACTCCACGTTGGGCTCTGTGCTGACGGCTCAGAGCCTGCTTGGGATTCTCTCTCTGATCTCTCTCCCCATGCTGGCGCAATCTCTCTCTCTCAAAATAAATAAACATTTTTAAAAAAAGGTAAGTTGAGAAGTGAAATAATTTGACTGAGATAAAAGAAAATTTTGGCCATTCCTAAGTATACTTCACAATTTAAGTTTCTGCTCATTGGGTCTTTGCCTTCTTGGAGAGTCGACATTACTTTCTATTAAGAAGGATCAGAACTAAAGGCAATATTAGACGTTTCTTTTCTACATTGTCTCTAAAATAATGGTACAAAATTTCTCTAAACACTTTGTGTATTATTTGCACATGGTTGTTTATTAATATATGGTTTATATATGGTTGATGATTGTAATTTTGATGACGATGAGGACAGTGGACATCTATAATACCACTCTAGGCCACACAGACTTCCTGGTACTTTAGCCCATTTAACACTTTGAATAAATTATGAGTATAGATAGATTTAAGGGTGAATTTGAGTTGTTATGCCCTAAAGTACAGGCAATCTGTCTTTGGGAAGAAGTCAAAACTATAAAATCTCTAGCACTGATATGTGGAAATGTTAGCGTTAACCTTTTGACCTCTAAGAGTATAGGACTTACCACATATCTTCTGAGTGATTTCTACCTTGTCAATTATTATACAAGTTTACAATTATAATTTTTTTTGGTACTATTGTCACCAAAGACCTTGGTATTCATTTTAAAATGAACCCCCAAAAACCTATCTGCAAAAATGAGCATAGTTCTGTTTTTTGTTAGTATGTAGCATACAGAACAGTCTCTTGGGATACTAGAAGGAAATATCAAAACTTCTATTTATATTTATCAACTTACCTTTCTGGTTTCTTAAAAATTTTTTTTGACATTTACTTATTTTTTGAGAGGCAGACAGAGAGTGTGAGTGGGGGAGAGGCTGGGAGACAGAGGGAGACACAGAATCTGAAGCAGGCTCCAGGCTCTGAGCTGTCAACACAGAGCCTGATGGGGGGCTTGAACTTATGAACTATGAGATCATGACCTGAGCCAAAGTCAAATGCTTAACTGATTGAGCCACCCAGGTGCCCCATTACCTTTTTAGTTTCTATTTTTATTTTACACTGTACAAGATTATATCAGATATCATAACATATCAAAATACCAGTTATGATACCAGTATATCAGTATATTTATTTTGGGAGTGCTTAACAATAGCAGTGCATAGTCAAGAATGTTGAGATCACTGTACTGTGTAATAGGCTTCTAAGCAGTGGGCTTTAAAACCAAATTCTGCATATCAATTTTTTTTTCCACAATGACCCAGTTCAGTTTCATGAGCATCTGCATGAATTCACAGGGGAAATTAAGTACCAGGAGGAGATGATATTGAGTGAAAATCTAAAACATGATTATATAATTAAAACATTCAGAGGATTCATATGATTATTCTAAATGAAAAGTTAATTTCTTTTTTAGTTGTCAGGTCTTAAGAAGTCTTTTTTCTTGGTCTGAGTAGATGCAAATTTAAGGATAAACAGAGGAAATCACATAACTACTATTATTTTCATCCTGCAATTTGGTATTTTTCAGTTTAGTTTGGAAAGTTTTAAATTCAGTGGTGTTAAGTATTAAGCACTTTCTAGAAATAGCTTGAAATATATTAAAAAAAATAAAAGCCTGTTCTTTAGCCTATTTTCCTTACTGAGATTTGTTTCTTGATTCAGGTTTTAATACTACTTGCAGGAAAGAATATGCCAACAAATAGAGTTGAAAGAATTTTATTGCAATTAGACACATAATAAAAATTATTTAACATTTGTTTTGTGTTTTGTAACATGTAGAGGATCTTCCTATTATCTCTTGGTAATTTGCAAGGTTGAGTTAATTTTTTTAACTGTTTATTTTTTAGAGAGAGAGACAGGGAGACAGAAAGCAAGCAGGGGAGGGGTAGAGAGAGAGGGACACACAGAATCAGAAGCAGGCTCCAGGCTCTGAGTTGTCAGCACAGAGCCCGATGTCGGGCTCGAACTCACGGCATGGACCGTGAGATCATGACCTGAGCTGAAGTTGAATGCTCAACCGAGTCACCCAGGTGCCCCTTGAGTTAATTTTTTAAATTGGGAAGGAAGTATAATATAATGTAAAAGAGTAGTAAAACAAATCTGATAAAAAAAAATACAAAATACTCAGAGTTGGAAAAAATAGAAACATGCAGAAGAAAAGGATTAATGAGCCACAATGAAAACACACAAATAAATGTCTGTTGCACAGTATTAATTAAATAGTAAGCACAATTGTTAGTTTTACAAGTGAATAGCTATGACTAAGCAGTCACATAAAATCTTGGGTAACATCATGAGTTTTTTTAAAAAATTAGTCATTTCCCCATAGCTTTTCCTCTTTGAAAAAATATTGACTGACACATTTTAACCTGTATGTAATTTCTTACCTGCAGCTAGAGATACACAATATTGCTCTTTTTCTTTTGTGATCTCATTTAGCCTATATGGCACATCCATGAGTGAAGGTGAAAGACGTGGCAGAGAAGGGCACTTTCCTACTCCACACATTTGCACTGATCCCAGTGAAAGGTGTTTCACAAAGGTAGAACCATTCTGAACAAAGCTGTAACAAAGTGACCGAGTTTAAAATATTTGTAGAGGGGCACCTAGGTGGCTTAGTCAGCTGAGTGTCTTACTCTTGATTTTGGCTCAAGTCATGATCTCATGGTTCGTGAGATTGAGCCCTGAGTCAGGCTCTGTGCTGAGCCTGCTTGGGATTCTTTCCCTTTCTCTGCCCCTCCCCTTCTTGTGCACATTCTCTCTCTTTCTCTCTTTCCTCTCGAATAATAAATACACTTAAAAATATTATTTGTAGAAATGCAAAATTGTGGTGTTCATACCACATACTTGAAATCTACTCTCAACAGATCTTAAGTGTACAATGCAATACTGCTATTTACAGGCACAATGGTACACAGCACATTTCTAGAACTTACTCATCTTGCATACCTACTATTTCAAAATTATTTAGCAGTGCCATTTTATTTGGTTTCTTTCAAAGTCTCTCTACGCAGATGTGTAAAAATGGTAATACTAGTTGAAAACATTTTCAATTTGGTTAGATTTCAGAACTGCTTTCATTTCACCCAATATTACAACTGGCTTTAAGTCCATGACCTTGTTGTGCCAAATGGAAGGAAGGGCTGAAGTTCTGTTCTTTCTGAAATTATGCCCAAATCAATTTGGTGGCTCTTCAGTGGCACATTAGATCTGTAATTTCATTTTAGGGAAATTTATCACTAAAGGCAGATTTCATTCATAATAACAGAATAATTTTTTTCTTAGTTAATGAAAAATTAGAAAAAGAACTATATATGCATATTCTTTAAAAAATTTTTTTTAAACATTTTTATTTATTTTTGAGAGACAGAGCACGAGCAGGGGAGGGGCAGACAGAGAGGGAGACACAGAATCCAAAGCAGGCTCCAGGCTCTGAGCTATCAGCACAGACCCTGACGCGGGGCTTGAACTCACACACTGTGAGATCATGACCTGAGCTGAAGTCTGACGCTTAACTGACTGAGCTACCCAGGCATATTTTGTATGAATATTCTAAACTTATATCCATTAACGTAACGAGTCAATGAGTAAACAGAAACAAATAATATAAAACAATTAAATTTTCTCATGAACATGTTTTTTTAGCTTTACTGAACAGATTTTAATGGGGATGTTTGTTTTTATATGCTCCAGATTAAAGGATGCAAATATATTTATTATCCACTTACAGACTCTCAGCTCTGAGTCTATGACAATTCCTTACGTTTTGGTCTTTCAAATGTGTGTATAAACTGACTGAATACAGTTTCTACACAAGCATGCCTATTTACTCAAGCTTTGTTGGATATACCTTGACATCTGCTTCCATGCTATATCCAGAAGAGTGGTGTATGCACCGATTAGTATAGCATCAAAGTAGCATGGGATAAGATAACGTGGGATCTGCTTCAGGTAGAAGAACATAGCCTGCAACCATTTACCAACCTGTCATAAAAATAATTTTAGAAGTTAATTCGGTGTGTTTACAGGCTGGATGCATTTTACGAGGTAAATCCAAACATGCATCTATTATCTAATAATCCACTAGATTTCCATTTATTAGAATCAGAAGATGATGAAGAAGGGAGGGAAATATTTCAGGTCAGAAAACAATGTTAATTTTATAGATACCATAGTAATATAATTTTTATTTGTGTCCTTGTTTTTTTCAGCTAGAACATAGCTTTACTTACTTCAGCAATAGTTCCCGACCGCGAAATAAGCCGGTTACTGACATAGTCAATCATCCAATCTCCAGATCTCAAATTATCACAGAAGGGATGCCCCAAGTCATTCTTTGGTCTTATTTCTGCCAAGACGGACATTAATCCTGAAAATTCATAGAAATATCATGCTGTTATTAGCAGAGGCAACTTGTTCCCATAGCCTGGGCTACTGCTGTCTCTAATGATTTAGGGTGAACACATATAGACGTAGACACAAGGGCTGCAAAGACCACAGTGGCACTTCCCGTGGTTGGAGATAAGTGTGGCAACAGTGGCTGGGCCCAAGATAAAAAGACATACTGAAGGGGACTACTGTCATAGGAGCTCTGCTGGGCTTTCCAAGATGCTTAACTTCTGGGACTTGTTTTGTTCTTTTGAATTTGAATATTATAATATTCAAAGGCAACTAAATGTCATAGTTTCCCTACCCTAAGGCACTGGGGAAAAATTGGTAAGTCTGTGTCTTCTCATAGTGGAAAGTGGTAGATTCATTACTATTCAGGCAATCACAGGACTGGTTTCAGAGAGAACAAGAGCATCTCTGGTAACAATAATAACAAAGCCTGCTTTAGAAAGAATCTTTGAAATATAACAAGAGGTAGCTGGGACTAAACAAACCATCAAGGTGAATATATGGGCATATCCTTAAGTAATACTCAACAGAAACTCATAGAATTCCTATGCATACATAGCAGAGTCTGTTATTTCAATGACAGAACAATAGCACTTCTTTGGTTGCCCAATAATGCAATAATTTCCACCTTAAAAATACTATATTAATAGCCTCATCATGTTCACTTTGACTAAGTTTATTTATATATTTAGAATTTAATTTTACTGTGTATGTAGCATGTCTCGAGAAATTGAAAAAATAATTATATAAATTTAAGATGTAGTTCTTTCTCTCAAGGGCCTTTACAACCTTCTTTGGGAAACAAAGCTTAAAACATAAAAAAAAAAACAACTAGAAAACAAGACAGTATAAAATAACATTTCACTTTTGCCCTAGTATTTTAAGGGAAGGCAAACATTGCTCAGCAAATGTGAGCTCCACTTGTTTAATAATGGTGACATGATGGAGCCTCGTTTTAGAAAAAGAGATCTGATATATCAATGGGATGGGATGATTTGTGGAAGAGGTAACAAGAGGTTGGAAAACAGGTTACTTGGTTTTGCAGACGGGACTTAGTCTTTGAATAGGGTGCTAACTATGAAAATAAAAGGATATGGCATATCACAGAGAACACAGAAAAAAATCCATAGTCATAATCACTGATTAAATAGTGAAGATAAGAGGGATGGATCCAAAAATAGATTCCTGGATTCCAACATGATTGAGTATGTATTATTGTAAGAAGTAGAGAAGAAGAGAAAGGGAATGTGGCTTAGGGGAGAGAAAGTCAGTGAAGTTGGTTGGTTTGATGTAACTGGATATTGCTATTAAAAAAATTTTTTTTAATGTTTATTTATTTTTGAGAGAGAGAGAGAGAGAGAGAGAGAGAGAGAGAGAGAGAGAGAGAGAGAAAGCACGGGGGAGGGGCAGAGAGAGAGAGAGACCCAGAATCTGAAGCAGGCTCCAGGCTCTGAGCTGTCAACACAGAACCTGACATTGGGCTTGAACACACAAGCAGTGAGATTATGACCTGAGCTGAAGTCTGATACTCAACCGACTGAGCCACCCAGGCACCCTGAATGTTGCTATCAAGAGCCTGCTAGAAATATTCAGTGGAATGTTGGAAACACTAAACTGTCAGAGAAAAAAGGGATTGATATAAAGAAAAAAATAAATCAGGACAGAGTTAGTAACGAACTAGACTTAACTCTAAGAAAGGAAAGAAAAGAAGTTCATGGAGGGGCGCCTGGGTGACTCAGTCGGTTAAGCGTCCAATTTCGGCTCAGGTCGTGATCTCGCAGTTCATGAGTTCAAGCCCCACATCTGGCTCTGTGCTGACAGCTCGAGCCTGATGCCTGCTTCAGATTCTGTCTCCCTCACTCTCTGCCCCTGCCCTGCTCATGGTCTCTCTAAAATAAAAAATTAACATTAAAAAAAATAAAAAAAAAAGTTCATGGAAGTCTTTTCTGTCAAGTAGCAGGTGTTCAACAGCTCGGAGTGAAAATGGAATAAATAGCTGTTTATGACTGGTAACATATACATTTCTTTATTTCTCACAGCACAAAACATTATGTGTTGAAAGTGAGACTGTTTTAGAAAAAAGTGTCATAAGTACAAAAATCTGAAATTTACTGACAGCTTCTTATGTGCTTAGTTTTGTAGAAAGTATAAAAGCTAAAAAACAAGAATGCAAAAAAGGCAAACATTCTTTTTTCTCAAGGTACAATCTACTTAGTGGAATTAAAAAAAAATTTTTTTTAACGTTTATTTATTTTTGAGACAGAGAGAGAGAGAGACAGAGCATGAACGGGGGAGGGGCAGAGAGAGAGAGACAGAGTCGGAAGCAGGCTCCAGGCTCTGAGCCATCAGCCCAGAGCCCAACGCGGGGCTCGAACTCACGGACCGCGAGATTGTGACCTGAGCTGAAGTCAGACGCTTAACCGACTGAGCCACCCAGGCGCCCCTTAGTGGAATTTTAAAGCTAATAACCACCAAGTACTAACTATGAACCAAGCATTGTCTAAGTGCTTTACATGTATTATCTCATTTAATCCTTGTGGTAGGCACTAGTACTGTTTCCATTTTATAGATGAGAAAATTGAACCATGGAGAGCTTACTCTAAGGTTATACAGCTAGTTAGTATAGAACCAGCAAGTCTGGTTCTAAATCCTTTTTTCCCCCAAATTTATTTATTTATTTTCAGAGAGAGCAAGTGGGGGGAGGGGCAGAGAAAGAGGGAGTGAGAGAGAATCCCACGCAGGCTCCATGCTGCCAGCACAGAGCCCAACACAGGCTCCAACTCTGGAAACTGTGAGATCATGACCTGAGCAGAAACCGAGAGTTGGACGCTTAACTAACTGAGCCACTCAGGCATCCCTAGAGCCCATTCTTAACCACAACAATAAAGATTCACAAAACACGTTGTGCTAATTACTAAAATACGCAATATATTCCAAGGGCCAAGTAAGAGGAATAATAAATTAATACAATGGGTATCTAGGGGACAAAGAAATAACTGTGAAAATTAATAGTTAAGGAATGCTTTGTGGAAAATGTAAGAATTGAATTCATCTTTATTATTTTTAAAAAAATTTTTTTAAACGTTTATTTATTTTTGAGACAGAGAGAGACAGAGCATGAACGGGAGAGGGTCAGAGGGAGGAAGACACAGAATCTGAAACAGGCTCCAGGCTCTGAGCTGTCAGCACAGAGCCCGATGCGGGGCTCGAACTCACGGACCTTGAGATCATGACCTGAGCCGAAGTCGGCCGCTTAACCAACTGAGCCACCCAGGCGCCCCTGAATTCATCTTTAAAGATGGGTTAGATGGACAAAGAAAATAAGGAGTTGCAAAGGAGGCATGATACATGGGATCCTATATGAACCAGGAACACATGTGTGATAAACCAAATTTTGCGGACAAACATCCAAGAAAATATTTCCAACCAGATGGGTTAAACTGATAATTAAATATTTAGCTCCTATGTTCTGTCTTACAACTACTTAATATTTTATTATAAGTTCTCTTTGTAGGATAAGACAAATATGCAATGAAACAAAACTTCCAATTAGATGAAAAAGAAAGATGAATGTATAATAGTTACAACCTAGTCCCATTTGGGGCCCAAACAAATCTTCTCATTTAGTCTTCAAGAAAGCCCTATGAATTAGACAGTATTTTTCACATTTTATAGAGGCAGAAATTGGAGCAGAGAAAAGGGAAGTTACTTGTTGGAGATCCAGCTGGTGGAGCCACAATTTGAACCTAAGCAGTCAAATTCTGAGCCTGGACTCCTATTTCCATAAGAAGACACCATATGACCCTAAAAAAACCCTCCAAAGATTTAACTATCCTTGCATTTGCTTACCTTGAAGACCTGCATATTTAAGAGATGACCAGTTTGGGATGTCGTAACAGCCTCCACCATCTTCTTGTTCTTCTGCTTCACATCGGTAAAGTACCTGATTCAGCTCAGCCAAAGTTAATTTAGAAGCAATACTAAGAAGTGGAAAATAAAGAGAACTGGTTAAATACAGTAAAATTTCACTTGCTGTCAATAAAACTAAAGAGGAAAATCTGAATCATAACCATAAAGTGTCTTAGCAATATATGTTTTAGGAATTTGGCATTATGATATACATTATAAACAATATTCATTATGAATAGTAATTTAAAGATAAAACATGCTAAAAATTCAGTTAGAAGTAACATTTCTTCCAAGCAAAAAAAAAAAAAAAAGAATTGTCAAATTTTACTACTTAGAGTATGCTAGAAAATTTTTTGGTTGCTACCACCTTTTTCTCACAAATTAAAAAAAATTTTTTTTTAACTTTTATTTATTTTTGAGACAGAGAGAGACAGAGCATAACGGGGGAGGGTCAGAGAGAGAGGGAGACACAGAATCGGAAACAGGCTCCAGGCTCTGAGCTGTCAGCACAGAGCCCGATGCGGGGCTTGAACTCACAGACCGTGAGATCATGACCTGAGCTGAAGTCGGCCACTCAACCGACTGAGCCACCCAGGCGCCCCCAAATTTACTTTTTTAATCTTTCTAGTTGGGCTTAGTTGTTTCTTTATATTCTATGTGGGACATCAATAGCTTTTTATGCTAATTATCTTGAAATCAAAATACTTCTCAAAGACTAGTAAAGGGATAATCAAAAGTCACAGTTAACCACCTTAGAAATCAGGTAGCATTTCTCTCCTTTTCCTTTTCTCCTTTCTGCAGGTTGCATTACCCTTTAGTTGGGTTATTCAGGAAACCAGGATTTTCTTAGATAAAGATGCTTCTTGATAGTAGTTGGAAGGAACTGTCTATCATGGCCTTGGTTTCCCTTTGTCCAAGTAGCAGTGAGACTGTATTACTGACTACACCTGAATACAACCAAAAACTCTACTTTCTTGCAATTCTAGCTGTTTAGTCATTTCATTTTACCTAACTGAACACAAATCCTCCTGAGTTGTATGTGAACACATAATCCTCTTGAATGTACTTCCTTCCTTCTCTTTTAGTTCCGCCTCAGCTTAGAAAATTATTGTTGGCTGTGCTTTATTCCCTGTCTCTGCCTAGACTCTGTCCCCACAGCTGGGACTGACTTCTCCTTCATCTGCAGTCTGTGAATCAAGTTTGACCAAATCAGTCAGCAGTCTCAGTATCAACTCCATTCTAGGGCAATATTTTTCAACATGTAGCCAGTGAACTTGCATATGAATTCCCTGGAGCTTATTAAAATGCATATTTCTTGGCCTTGCCCCAAAATAACCTGAGTAGGTCTGAGGATGAATATTCATTTTATAAGTACTGTGCAGAAACACCAAATTGCTTCATCACAGATTTTTTTTAGAATGCAACTACTTTTCTAACAATAGTTTGAATGGAGCTAATATCCTTAATGATAAAAGCTCTTATAAAAACAAAAAGTTGAACACAACAGAAAAATGGACTGGTACATAAAATGATATTTCATGGACAGCCAGTGAACAACAACAAAAATGTAGCTTGGGGGTGCCTGGCTGGCTCAGTTGGAGAAGCATGCAACTCTTGATCTCAGGGTCATGAGTTCGGGACCCACACTGGGTGTAGAGATTGCTAAAAAGACAAACTTAAAAAAATTTAGCTTAACTAATATTTAAAACAAATTAAGATGTGACTTTAAAGTAGTTTATGTTTACAAATTTGATTAGTAATAGCTAACACTCATCGATCACTTACCATCATCTTATAATCACTGTTCTAAGTGTTTTACATAAATAATCATAACTGTTTAAAAGAGGCACTATATTGATATCTATTAGGTTGCTTGCCCAAGGTCTTACTTCTTACAGCTATGAGAGTCTGAAATCAATTCAGGTTGGTTCGATATTCTATGCTCTTAACATTGCATTGTAACAATATATACTCAGAATTGGTAACAATGTCAAGTAATGGACACCCTTACATAGAGCTGAAAGAATAAAATCTTTCTGGAGGAGATTTGGCAGTTTTAAAAGCCTCAGATATGTGGAGATAGACTTATGAAGAAATTCCGTTTCTGGAAATTTATCCTAGTATTTATGACAGCAAACATATATGGAGCATTTATTATGTGCCATCAAGTGTTAAGTGCTTTCTATGCAGTATCCTATTTAACCCTTACTAAATTTAAGAGGTAGGTGCTATTATCAGCCCAGTTCTTCAGGTGGAAAAACTGAGATGAAGAAAATCTTAATATGTTGTCTAAGATTATTTTAGGAATAGTGAAGCTGGAGTGAAAGCCAACTCTAAATTTCAAAACCCAATTTTTTTGGTATTATGTGGTACCACCTAGTAAGGGAATAGATAGTAAGGGAATGACTAAGAATTCAGGCAAAGATGAATGTAAAAAAACCCACACATAACAGGGAATTATTGGATGTAGTTTAGATGTCCAAAAACTGGAGGCTGAGTAAATAAATTTGGGGATAGCCAAATAATAGAATAATATGCTCCCCCTTTTTGTGTGTTTCAAATTTTTATTTAAATTCTAGCCAGTAAGGGGCGCCTGGGTTGCTCAGTCTGTTGAGCATCTGACTTTGGCTCAGGTCACACTCCATGAGTTTGAGCCCTGCATCGGGCTCTGTGCTGACAGCTGGGAGCCTGGAGCTTGCCTCAGATTCTGTGTCTCCCTCTCTCTGAACCTCCTCTGTTTGAGCTCTTGTCTTTCTCTGTCTCAAAAATAAATAAACACTAAAGAAAAATGAAAAAAAAAATTCTAGCCAGTTAGCAACATAGTGTATGTTAACTCTAGCAGGAGTAGAATTTAGGGATTCATCACTTACATATAATACCCAGTGCTCATCACAACAAATGCCCTCCTTAATACCCATCACCCATTTAGCCCACCCCTCCCCCGCCCACCTCCCCAATACAGTCTCATTTAAAAAATGATGTGGTAAGGAATATGATGAATGTAACTTAGCCTCAAATAGTTCAGAAAAATTGTGTGCATGTGCATGTGTGTGTGTGTGTGTATAGAGATGTATGTATCTGTTTGCATGTATGTACCTATTGCTACATATAGAGAGTGTGTGAGTGTGAGAGAGTGCACAAGCAAGCACACACACAAATGATAAAGCAATAGGACAAAATGTTAATAACAGATGATGCTGATACTACTGGCCTTTGGACCACCGTGTGAATAGCAAGGATATAGAGGACTCTTATAAAAAACTGCTTCAATCAGACTTGTGGTAACTGATCAGTTATTAAAATGGCAAATCTCCATAAACTACTTACAAAGCGAAAGGAATTTTTAATATAGGATCTGAGTTGTCAACAGCAAGGCTTCCAGATTTAAAGTGAGGACTGAACTGTGTCAGATGATTTCGAAGAATTCCAACAGCGACTTGTGCATGTGGATCAAGACTAACTCTGAAAATGTTAATTAAAAAATAGTTACTTTTTAGGAATGATTTATTCCAAATTAACTCAATATATAATCTATTTTACAAACAAAGGAGCGCCTGGGTGGCTCAGTTGGTTAAGGTCTGACTTCGGCTCAGGTCATGATCTCTTGGTTGACGAGTTTGAGCCCCATGTTGGGCTGTGCTGACAGCTCTGAGCCTGGAGCCTACTTTGGATTTTGTGTCTCCCTTTCTCTCTGCCCCTCCCCTGCTTGCACTCTGTCTCTCTCTCTAAAAAATAGATAGACATTAAAAAAAAAACAAACCCAAAAACAAAATCAACAGTTTGAATTCCAACATACCTGAATATAATAACACTTCCCGGAGACAAGTTTTCAAATTCTATTTCTTGAATATATTCGTTGGGTCCTTTTGTGGCAACTCCAGCTTGTTTAACAATTTTACTTTCACTAAGCTTGAAAAAAATTGTATAAGACCATTTAACAAATAATTCTAATGTCCTTAAAATGTTAAATACAGCAGTAAGATTAGAGTCCCAAATACCTGAATATGTTCTCTAATTTCTACTGTGATATTTGGCATTCCATTGATGAAATTCTCATCCTTCCGATAAGGTTTTGCATTTCTCTCAATAGTTCTGGCTTCAAGAACTACTTCTTCAATTTTGCCTAGGAATACATGAAATGTTAATGAAATTTCATATTAAACCACCTGAAATTAGGAATTGCTAAAGGGTTTTAAAATAACTTAAAGTTGAATATGAAATATCAGTCTGAGGGTAGATGATTGTACCCAAGATGCATTTTTCACACAATGTTTTTGTTTTTAAAACATAAATTAACAAAGATTTATTTGAAAAGAGATCTTATTCAAGTAATAATGGCTTAGCTCTCAGGAACAATATATAACCTTCCTAATTTTGAGCAGAGAGAAAATAAATCACTTAGAAGACTTGTATTAAGAATTGGAAAATTTCAGAAATACAAAAAGTAGGGAAAAATTAAAAAAACCCAGGTCCTACTTCCTAGCTTAAGAAAACATTACAAATGTGTACCTTTCCTTCTCATTCAGAGGTAACTACTATCTACAGTTTGGCGTTCACTGATCCTGTGCACTTTTACTACATATGTCTGTTTCCTGACACAACAGGTTATTTTCCTATTTCCAAGCTTTATTAAAATGGATTCAGATTATATACATAGTTCTGCAACTTGCTTTTTATTATACAACACTGTATATTTTAGATTTGTTCACGTTGCTACATTAGCTGCAGCTCATTTATTTCAAATGCCATATAGCATTCCACTGTACGAATATACCAAATATATTCTCATCCCTGTCTTCTAACGGAATATCTGAGAGTTGTTCAGAGATACACCTAGGACAGAAGTGCTGAGTCAAAGGATACATAAAACTTGAATTTTATTATTTAAATAATTTAAGCTTTAAGCCATTAATCTGACAATAGGTAACAGCACCCTTTGGATCCAGAAATTCTACTTCTTGAAATATATACTAAGAGCTTGTTTAAATTTTTTTAAATGTTTTATTTATTTTTGAGACAGAGAGAGACAGAGCATGAACGGGGGAGGGTCAGAGAGAGAGGGAGACACAGAATCTGAAGCAGGCTCCAGGCTCTGAGCTGTCAGCACAGAGCCTGACGTGGGGCTCAAACCCATGGACCATGAGATCATGACCTGAGCCGAAGTCGGATGCTTAACCGACTGAGCCACCCAGGCGCCCCACTAAGAGCTTGTTTAAAAGAAAAAATTATTCTGAAAAAAATTATTCCTAATGTATATTCAAAACTTAAATAAGACACCGCTAAACACATAAAGAATATTAAAAATAGAATACTAACATAATAAAATATGAAATATTGAACATCATGAAAATGACAGTTTCGTGGACCAAATGGGGATGTTTTAGAAATGATTGGTGACCAAAACAAAATCTGAGGTAATACTGTCCACACTGATTCCAGCCATGTAAAACTATATATGTACATTAGCAACAATTAGACCAGATTAGTGAATATACACTTGTAAACAGTTAAAAATAACTAATGAACATTTAATCCTAAAACTGTTCAAGTTGATAATTTTTAAAAATTGGAGTTATGCATATTTAACAACTAGCAACCAACATAGAATATGATTATTTTTATAGGAATCTTCATCTATTCTTATAATTGACAGACTGGGATAGCTGTTAATGCTCACAGGAGAATGTTTTGCTAGAATATATGATATATAACAGTAAGTGAGGAGATAAAATACACACATCTAGAAAAAAATCTAGCAATAATAAGGATATATCTCAGGGATGCATTTTATAATTGTCAAAGAAGAGATATGGGAAGACTATAATTGCTGTATGTTCACAAAAGAGAGAAATTACTGAGTACTTAGAAAAGGTTTTTCAAGGGAGGTGGAACTTTAGTTCTTGAAAGATGTGAAAAATACACATATATAGATGTTAGTAAGACTACTTGAGGACCAATGAAAATATCTATCTGGTTAAAATAGTGGAGTAACAGAGGGCTAGGAAGGCAGTTGAGGATGGGTTATGAAGAGCCTTAAATATTAAACTATTTTTTACTTTGGTTACTACACACTATAAGTGTGTAGGTATGTACATGCACATACACAAATACACACACACAAATATACATACAGACACATGAATGTACACATATATTTCTTGGGTATAAAAGAAATAAATGTAGGTTTTATAAAAATTAGGAAATATGGGAATGTATTAAGATAAAAATAAAGCTATTTCACAACTCAAAAAATGTTAATATTTGAGAATATTTCTGACCGGGTTTTGTTCCACGTAGTAAAAATGTAAGTTCCCCCAAATTAATTCCTTTCTTCCATTCTTTTTTTAAAGTAAGCTCTATACCCAACAAGTAAGCTCTTACCCAAGTAAGCTTGAACTCACGACCCTGAGCCAGCCAGGTGCCCCAACTTACCCAAAATTTCAAATTCTTTTTCTCAGCTACAGCTATACTTGCAATGTGTTATAATATATGCTATATAATTACAATTTAATATAACAAAGTAATATAATCACAATATACCAGGGATATATTGCATTACCAGGGATGCACATTTGAGGTACTTCCTTGCTGTAAAATGAGGTCTTAGGATTCCTGAAAGCAGTTCTAGACACAGACACAACAGACTGATGAATACTGGGTGAATGTCTTGTTACTGCCACTATGTCTTCATCAACCTGATCCACATACACCTGAGAAACAGAAAGAGAAAACACATTAGCACTCAAACTGGAAAGACTTACTCTGAAATTAAACCTTAAGAAACTTAACAAAAATTTAGTTTCTTGCCTGAATGAAACCCTTGGCCCCAAGCTCTTGATGAAGTTTATTGATAGCACATCTGGCTGCAATAATTCCACTTTGGAAATTAACTTCACCTGTATTTGATGGCGATGCTCCAGGATTCCACTTAGTATAAAACCGTTCTTCAGAAACCACTGAAATCTGAACAAAGTTAAAACTTAGCCATGTATACATTTTAATTATAATGAGAACTTTTGGTAAAAGTGCTCAAGGTTGTTGGCCATTGTGGATTTAAAAAAAACAACAACACACAAACACACCTGATGAGGCACTAATTCATCATAGCCTTTAGTACTTCCACTAGCACAACATGCCATAGAAACAATCGTGGTACTCGGGAGAGCATCATATTCTGACCTATGCTAGAGAACAATAAACAAACAAAAAAACAACCAAGTTTATTTTCTTTTAAATGCAAAGTGAAGTAAAGGATACATAGTTACACACTATAAGACATTCATATGCTTTAAAACAAATAAAACATTAAAAAACTATGTACCACAATCACTTATAAATCTAAGACATGATTCTGAAGTATGTAGATATTATTGCCACTAAGTATCAGAGAACTAAGTATCAAAACATTTATTTATTGATTTTTCCTTTTTCAAGTTTTTATTTAAATTCCAGTTAGTTAACAGCCAGTGTGTAACATTAGTTTCAGGTGTAGAACTGAGTGATTCATCACGTACATACAACACCCAGTGCTCATCACAAGTGCCCTCCATAATACCCATCACCCATTTCATTTAGCCCATGCCCCCACCTACCTCCTCTCCAGCAACCCTCAGTTTGTTCTCTATACTTGAGTCTCTTTTATGGTTAGTGTCTCTCTCTCTCTCTCTTTTTTTTCTATGTTGATCCATTACATTTCTTAAATTCTATATGAATTTAGCAAAATAAGTAAACACAAGAAAGAGATTAGATGCTTACCACAATAGGACACTCATTATCATGGGTAATATCCATGAACAGGGCATGTGCAATAGCCGGCATTAAAGGCCTCAGACAAGGCTGAACAAAGGATCCAACAGGTTCTCCTCCATATCTATAAACTAACCTCCCTTCTTCATGGCTATTATATGCACTCATTGCCTCTGCAAAGCATTACAAAATATTTTAACAATCTTCATTATTATTGTCCAGAAGAGGTTAGGTTTCTTATCATAACTAACTTTCCAAACAAAGGCCACATAAATATTATAAAAAATAAAACTACTTTAAACATTTAAACAAATGTCTATTACTTTAAGTGACAAAAAAGTCTTCTCTATAACTTAGCCGAAGAAAAGGCTTATGTAGGTAAAAGGGAACACATGTTGTTTATTAGGATGTTGGTTATATAAAATCTATGGGAAAAAACCTAAGATTATATCATCTATCCAAGTAGGAGATGAAAAACAGATTTGTAGATTTTCAAAAACAAAAAAATACTTTTGTTCACGAGTCATCAATTCATCCTACTGGTCTTTCAATTTAAAAATGAGATATTTTGGGGGTGCCTGGGTGGCTCAGTTGGTTAAGCCTCCGACTTGGGTTCAACTCATGATCTCACGGGTCACCAGTTTGAGCTCCACGTTAGGCTCTGTGCTGACAGCTCTGAGCCTGGAGCCTGCTTCAGATTCTGTCTCCCTCTCTCTCTGCCCCTCCCCTGCTTGCACTCTGTCTCCCTCTCTCAAAATAAATAAATAAACATTGAAAAAAATTTTTAATGAGATATTTTTCCCCAAAGTGGAAATTTTTCCTAATAAAAACAGACTGAGTTACAGAAAATTTTGTATAGAGTATTTAAAAGAACATTAACTATGTTGGAAGTTACTAAACATTGTATGTAAAGCTATTAAATGCCTTTAATCTACTTGAACAAAAACTAAAGTTTCAGATGGGAAATACACGTCAACAAGCCTACCTCTTATTAGGGAGCTAATGCCCAGTCTAGTAACAAAGACATTGTCCAGGTCTTCGCTTCCCGTGAACAGTTCAGCTACTACATACAAATTGGGTTGCAATTTCCTAGCAGCATCCAACATGTACTGCAAAAAGCACAGTCACACATGTAGCACAAAGAGAAAAGCGAGTAGTGGGGAAGGAAAGGAGGCAGAACTAGGCATGGATTTGACATAGGAAAATATCATGGAGCAAGACAAAATGGAAATCCAAGAGGAATTTCCAAATAAATTTAATTGTACACATGTAAGAAAACATAAAACGGACCAATACACAGAGGAAACAAGAGAATTTATAAATAGAAAACAGTTAAAAAGGAAGATTAGATTTTGCAAAGATATAGAAACACAAGGGGGGCAAAAAAAGGAAGAAGAAAAATGTTAGTGTCACATTAAAAAACGTAAACCATACTGCTGTGATTCTGCTAGGCTTTCCCCCTGTTTTATGTGCATTTGTTTTTAATACTCTAACCAGACTATTAATTTTCAGGCAGCTGACTAAGCCATTATTAGGAAATTCCCTGATGGTGAATCATTTAGCTATTGCAAAGATTAGGTCTGACGAACCATACTAAAGCTAGCTTTTCCTACAGATGGTAGTAAAATCTTAATCAGAAATTAAATCAATTCCAATTTTTTTCATGTAACATTTGTAAAAAGGTTAACAAAATAACTGAAATTCTATCAGCTAACAAGTAAAATCCTAGAGGATTTTGTAACTCAAAATTAAGGAAACTGAGTTTTAATTTTCTGTTTTGTCGTAATAACAACCTTAGAAATATGTATATATGGCTGTTGCTAAAAGTCAATAAGAAAAAGACCTCTGCTAGTTTTTGGAGCTAAAAAATGTGCTACCATCTTAACTAATGTTCACTAAAGTCTTCCAAATCAAGTCAATTTTTCATCATAGGACTTGAAGCATATTCATTATAATACGGCTTTAGAATAATAGGTATTTTCCAGATATGCACACATTCCGAAAGAATAGTAAGTTGTCACTGGGAAGCTATCAAAGGTCTTATAAACGGGATGAAAATTTTAAGTGTTTTCAAAGCTGTATTAGGTAGAAGATAATGCTATAAATTTTGGCACTGTTTCAGTTTCTGTAAAAAAGCCTGAAGAGGGATAAACAACCTTTATGTTTACACTTACACTTTTATAAATAATTAATTACAAATTGATTGAAAGAGGCTAAAACTAGCTTCAATATGCTGTAATGTTAGTGCTTAAATAATAATATGTAACAGGTGACTTCACAGTGTCTATTAATATATTAAAAGCAAACTAAGAATAACAAGGATAAGACAAATTGAAATTTATATACCACTAAAATATTATTTAAAGTTAATAATAAAATAGTAATAATATGTTAACAATATGCATGACAGTATGGTTATGTATATATTATCAGAGACAATATGATCTACTTCCCTAAATTAAAATAAAAATATTAACCTATCAAACATTTTATAGCCCAGTATTCCATAACAACTGCATCAAAAGATTCTGTTACAATTGTGAAATTATGACAAAGTGCGAAATACTCCCACCAACTCAATGCCAGTGTCTAACTAGCAAAAGGAAACACGTTTTTGCATGTTTTATTTAAGGAAAGCAAGGAAAGAACACTACATTTCTTTTTTTTTAATGCAGATGAATTGTTTTTCTGTACCTCAGCTACGTGAAGGGGTGTCGAGTGGCAGTTATCAAGACGCACTCCCTGGAAATAAGTCGCAGTTATTTCAGTGTATTTTTTCATGTGCGCCCAGAGAAAAGGACAGTCGTCTGGTTTATTCCCATAGCGTAATTTGACGCTGTCTCCCCAGCAAATAAGTTCTCTCCTTAGATAAACATCTGAACCTGTTAAGAAAGGAGCTTGCTTTCAGTGGGTCAGGAAATAGAATAAAAACAATTACTTCAAGGAAATACTGCTGTTTTTAAATCACACTATTTCTACCACAAACCATATATTGGTTAAAATTATGTCTAAAATGGTATCGGCATCTAAATTTATAAAGTTTTACAAAGTTAACATTATTTTATATCTTACATCTATTCCACCAAAATTCTGTTACAGTCTCTTCTAAAAATGTGTGCTTAATGTCAAAAATTCAAGTTGCTTCTGAAAGGAAAACTGTAGCAGTAGTATCACAGGCACTTTGAAGATAGAGTTTTACCAAAAACATTTAAACCTGCCTTTCCACCTTGTTACTCATTGTTGGCAATAAGTTACATTACATCCACAGCCTAGGGCAGAAGGCCTTTTCTCACTTAGAATAACTAGAAAGGAGAATGCAGAGATACTTAAACCCAAAGTACATTCTTTTTAAAAAAATGATATTTTTGAATTAAATTTAATGTCATTAAAACAGACTTCTGAAATGTTAAAAAACATATTGATGGGTCCCCAGCAAAATTCTTCCTGGCAAAGAAACAGCTGTAGAAAAATAAAATGCTAGGAGAGAGAGGGAACCTGAAAGCTGAATTTAGTGTAACTGCTATTCAAATACCTTAATACCTCTCTGGCTACTGAATGAAATATCTCTTAAGGTAATATAATTGTAATAGCAATAGTGTCAAATGTATTTTAAAAATGCAATAGATTAAATTTTTGACCAAATAAAACCTTGTGCAGAACCATCATATAAAATAGGTAAAAGCCATTCTAGTTGAGCATATGAGGAGAAGGAGGGGAAAGAAGGGGGAAAGGAAAAGATGAATCCCATCTTTTTCGTCAATCCCTTCTCTTCTCTCTCAAACTGCATGCACTTCTGGCACCTCTGTGATGAAATACTTTAAGAACCATTAGCCTAGTGGGGAAAAAAAGTCAACGAAATAGTTTATATTTTGAGCTTGCCATAAAGTTTTCTTTCCCTATCCACAGAGAAGTTAACAAAAATGATATACCTGGTTCAGCAAAGTTTCGAAGGGGATCATCTCCCATTACCCACCCATTATGTGCCATCAGAAAACAAGCTTTATTTGGGTGATGAATCATAGATTCTTCTGCGGAGAGGGTCATTTCTTCAAATGGGAAAGTAAAATATCTATCGAGATACAATTAAATATTAAATCCACAGAGAGAAACTCTTTGGAAACAATTTAAATTAGTACTATCAAAATACAGTACTTCCTCCTTAACAAATAAAATAAGATTAGTTCGACACTATAGAAAATAAACTTCATTACAGTCAAAACTCTTCAGAAGATTTCCTTTTTTTTTATTAAAAAATTTTCAAAAATGTTTATTTACTTTTGAGAGAGAGAGAGAGATAGAGAGTGGGGGAGGGGCAGAGAGAGAGAGAGAGAGAGAGAAGGAGACACAGAATCTGAAACAGGCTCTGGGCTCTGAGCTGTCAGCACAGAGCCTGACACGGGGCTTGAATTTGGGAACAGTGAGATCATGACCTAGGCTAAAGTAGAACACTTAACCAACAGAGCCACCCAGGTGCCCCCAGATGATTTTCTGAGTAAATCTACTAGATTTGAGAAATGCAGTTAGCATTATAGCATTCTCTGGTTAACATCTTAAATAATAACTTGAAAAACCTCATAAAATTACTAAGAAAATCACTGAGGTATTGATGTTACTTTGTAAAAGCTGTTACTACACTTCAGTTGCCTAATCTGTGCTGCACATGACCTACAAGATAAGGAGCTAAATGCTGGTTCAATTTGATTGACATTGAGTTTATTATAGTAAGTACACAGTCCTCCAGAAACATTATTTTAAATGATTATAAATTGGTTCATAGTGATGATAGTTTCTCTAAACATTGGACTAACAAAATTAATTAATATTAAGCCTAGCTACCAAATCAAAACTTCCATTTCAGTTAAAAAATGTACTGGAGTTACACATTAAAGGAAGCATTCAGATTAAACTGAGAAGTAAAATACAATTTTCAATTTTTAACTTTTAATGAGAAGAAAACAAAAATGGAATACCTGGTAACTAAAGGATGTTTTCTAGTGACAGGTCCTAGTTTAGGACCATGGCCAGCCAGTCGTTCATAAAACACATTTCCCAAGAGGCAATTAACTGCCTAGAACACATTAAATGAGGTTATGTCAGTAAAACCAACAACAGCACACATTATTAACACTCAAAGAAAATCAGTAGTTCAAAAGTAGGTGAAACCTGTTCCTGATGATAGTTCACAAGTTGGTGCTTCTCTGAATTTAATTCCTCAATTCTCTTGCGGAACCAGTTACAGCATTCATTAATTGCAGCTGGCCCATTGCTAGATCAGAGACAGCAATACACACTTAATATTGGTTTTAAAATTCTACATTTAAACATTTTCTTACAAGGGTGAATGAATATATTTAAATATATTCATCAGGATCTTAATTATAGCTGAAGAAGTTTTCCAATTGTAAAAAATTTTATGTACACATATAGGAACACGGACCAGCATACAGAAAATAGAGGAAAGCATCAGGCATTTGAAGGAGTAGAATTATGGCAAATTCATTTATTTAATTTTCTGTTCAGGATTCTAAGAAATAGCATAATAGCAATACTAGCCATGAAGGTTTGTAACTAATATCATCCTTTATTTTGTAGGAAAAATACGTAACATACTCATGTGGTATGAAAGTTGCTAGTGCAATGTTCATATCTACAGTACAGCCAAGCCTTCTGTATTCAGGATCTTGAATAATCTTAAGGTGTTTCTTTGGATCAGGTTTGGTTGTTATTTTCCTATTTTCTGAAAGCAAGAGCAAGAAAAGATGATATCTTAAATGCAAATATCCACAAGGAGATTGTAATCATTACTGATTCCAAATTTTTAATTTACAATTTTTTCATAGAAAATAAAATGTTTATTTCACAAGCAGCCTTCCTACCCCCATCTTCCTGAACACCACCTAACACACACACATTCACACACACACTCACACACATACTCACACATATATATATACACAGAGAGGGCGGGGCGGGAGAGGGGGGGAAGGGAGGGATGGAGAGACAAGAACATTAAAGAAGAAAAACGCAGGGAGTCCTATCAGTTCAAACACTTCCCCACTTTTCTGCTTCAGTCGGCATTCACTTATTCTACTACACATTTTTTAGGGCATTAAGGATGCTGGTGGCACAAGTTTTCTTTTTAGGTGTTAGCAAATACACTAATATCAGGAGGTCTTTTTCTTCAAAGACTGCTTTCTATCCAAAAGTGTTTCTTTACATTCTCTGAAAGAAGCACACAGGGTTGTTTCTATACTTTTTTCCTTTTCACCAACAAGCATATTCCTTACATAAAAATTAAAAATTAAAAAGTAAATAAATGCTGCTCTGTGGGAGGAATTTTCATGCCTTTTCTGGAACTTGTTCTTAGTAAATTAGGTGTTGTGCAGGATTGCCCCCACTGGGCTTGATTTTATAATTACTAATTAATATCTGGCTTATTCTAAAGAGATCTTGAAGTGGCTTATAAAAGCACAAAATAAGATAAAATATATATATAAATTCTTAAAATCTAGTGTCTGAGGTTCATCTGCAAGAGTAACCATATGAGCAATACCTATCAAAATAATACCAGCATTCTTCACAAAGCTAGAACAAACAATCGTAAAATTTGTATGGAATCAGAAAAGACCCCAAATAGCCAAAGCAATCTTGAAAAAGGAAACCAACACAGGAGGCATTATAATTCTGGACTTAAAGCTGTATTACAAAGCTGTATCATCAAGTATGGTACTGGCACAAAAACAGACACTCAGATCAATGGAACAGAATAAAGAACCCAGAAATGGACCCACAAACATATGGCCAACTAATCTTTGACAAAGCAGGGAAGAATATCCATCCGATGGAATAAAGACAGTCTCTTCAGCAAGTGGTGCTGGGAAAACTGGACAGCAACATGCAGATAAATGAACCTGGACCACTTTCTTACACCATACACAAAAATAAACTCAAAATGAGTGAAAGACCTAAATGTAAGACAGGAAGCCATCAAAATCCTCGAGGAGAAAGCAGGCAAAAACCTCTTTGACCTTGGCCACTGCAATTTCTTACTCAACATGTCTCCAGAGGCAAGGGAAACAAAAGCAAAAATTAACTACCAGGATCTCCTCAAAATAAAAAGTTTCTGCACAGGGAAGGAAATAATCAGCAAAACTAAAAGGCAACTGATGGAATGGGAGAAGATATTTGCAAATGACATATCAGATAAAGGGTTAGTGTCCAAAATCTATAAAGAACTTATCAAACTCAACACCCAAAAAACAAATAATCCAGTGAAGAAATGGGCAAAAGACATGAATAGACACTTCTCCAAAGAAGACATTCAGATGGCCAACCGACATATGAAAAAATGCTCAACATCACTCATCATCAGGGAAATACAGATCAAAACCACCATGAGATACCACCTCGCACCTGGCAGAATGGCTAATATTAACAACTCAGACAACAACAGATGTTGGCGAGGATGCGGAGAAAGAGGATCTCTTTTGCGCTGCTGGTGGAAATGCAAACTGGTGCAGCCACTCTGGAAAACAGTATGGAGGTTCCTCAAAAAACTAAAAATAGAACTACCCTATGACCCAGCAATGGCACTACTAGGTATTTATCCAAGGGATACAGGAATGCTGTTTTGAAGGGGCACATGCACCCCAATGTTTATAGCAGCACTATCAACAACAGCCAAAGTATGGAAAGAACCCAAATGTCCATCAATGGATGAATGGATAAAGAAGATGTGGTATACATATACAATGGAGTATTACTTGGCAATCAAAAAGAATGAAATCTTGCCATTTGCAACTATGTGGATGGAACTGGAGGATATTATGCTAAGCAAAATTAGTTAGTCAGAGAAAGACAAATACCATATGACTTCACTCATATGAGGACTTTAAGACACAGAACAGATGAACACAAGGGAAGGGAAGCAAAAATAATATAAAAACAGGGAGGGGTACAAAACATAAGAGACTCTTAAATATGGAGAACAAACAGAGGGTTACTGGAGGGGTTTGGGGAGGGGATGGGCTAAATGGGTAAGGGGCATTAAGGAATCTACTCCCAAAATCATTGTTGCACTATATACAAATTAAAATTAAATTAAATTAAATTAAATTAAATTAAATTAAATTAAAAAAGAGTAACCATATGAAAACTGCCAAGAAGTGTTTGAAAAAAAAGAAAAAGCTACACAATCAGTGTAAATGATAAAACAGTCTTCAATATTGGTAGAGTGAATAAAAGATTACTGTAATAGTATAGATAACAAACCCATATATATTTCGCATATGACTACACTATGAAGGATTTATGGTGGTACTACAAATCAGTAAAAAAGGATGGATTATAAATTCAATATCATTTTCTGAATAAAAATAAATACCTTATATAATATACAAAAATAAATTACAGGTGTATTGAACATTTAAATGTAAAATATAAATAAGATTATTAGAAGAAAGCAATGTTGATGGAAGGATTTTTCTCAGCATGATGTGAAATCAGAAGCCATAAAAGACAAGACTGACAAATTTGACTATACTGAAAAAAATACCTCCATAAATCAAGAGTTAAAGGATCAACAGCATACTAGGAGGGCATATGTGAGGCCAGTATAATAAGGAATCACCAATAATAATAAGTCAATGTGAAAATGTCAAATAACCCCAACCTAACAGAAAAATAGGAAAGAACATTCATATACAATTAATGGAAAAATGGTGAAGTAACACGTGAAAAGATACTTCACTAATGAGCAAAAAGCTGCAAATTAAAATAAGGAATGTTTTGTCCAATTGACAAAGATTATAAAGATTAATGGTATCTTGTTGGTGAGGGTATATTTAGTGATGATGTAAATTGGTACAACTTGTGTTGAAAAGCAACTGGACAATATCTATTGTAAATTTATCATTAAATTTGTAAACTCTTTGACTCAGAAATTCTGTGTCTAACAATTTATTCTGCAGATTTATTCACATAAGTAAAAACACATACAAGGATATATTTTCTACAATACTGCTTATAAGGATATAAATTCTACTAAAGTAAGGGCTTGCTGTGTTCACCACTGAATCCTCATGCCGGGAAGAGTACCTAGTATGTAGTAGGTGGTTCAAAAGATAAGTATTAAATGAATGAAAGAATGATGAAAAAACTGGAAATAATTTATTGAAAAGGCTAAAGAAGTTCACTGTTTAAACAGTCTGTAAGCTGTAGCCTTCTGTGTGTGTATAAGAGATATAAAACATATATTTAATTTATACATACACAATTATAAAAAAATGTATATAAGATTTTAATTCCTTTCAAAAAGAGTCTGAAAAGAAACACAAAAACTATTAATTTGTACATAGTTCCCTCTAAGAATTGAGTTCTGAGGGAGAAGAAGTCACACATTTTTTTAATTGTATTTTTGTACTGTTTGTTTTTTCTTTACTATGAGTACACACTATTGCATTTAAATAATACAGCTTATAAATATCAGAGGGAAGAGAAGATAGAGGCCTTTTAGTAAAATGAAACATGAAGAAAAGTTAATATAAAAATTTCATGTATCAAGATGTTACACAATTGGGAAAGCTGAAGTGTGAATCTGACCTTAAGTTTCTAGACCTCAAGTAATACAGACTTTTCCTTTTTTGGTGTTAAGAGGAAATGGATTTTATTTTGATTTTATTTTTATTTTTATTTTATTTTATTTTATTTTATTTTATTTTATTTTATTTTATTTTATTTTATTTTATTTTATTTTATTTTATTTTATTTTATTTTATTTTATTTTATTTTATTTTATCCTATTATTTTATTTTATTTTATTTTATTTGAGAGAGAAAGAGAGCGTGAGCTGGAAAGAGAGGCAGAGGTACAGAGAGAGAATCCCACACAGGCTCCACTCTCAGCACAGAGTCTGACGCAGGGCTCGATTGCATGACCCTGGGATCATGACCTGAGCTAAAATCAAGAGTCAGTCGCTCAACCAACTGAGCCCCCCAGGTGCCCCCTGCCTTCTCCTTTGAAAGTAGTATTTCTGGGTATTATTCTAGCTCTAGATTCTAGATGAGGAAGAGAATTTCTTATTTTAAGAGCCAGCAATATCCTTGCTGTTAGGCTGTCCTACACTAATTGTAGATACATCTTTATGATATTTCTCTCTAATTTGCCTCCTCAAAACCCTTTGAGCCTGACTTTTACTCTCCTCCTTTGTCAATGATTCACTTCTTTAGTTTAGTTATGTCCTGAACTGAAGATCTGCTCCTTGCTATTATCTGGGTCAGTCTTACTAGTGGGTAGGTAGCCTTAATGGTGGGCCCCATCAGCTGGAAGCCCTTCTACCTCAGTTAAGATTTCTACTTTAGCCAACAGAACACTACATTTCTCTGTTTCAAAGCCTGTTTTGAGCTTTCGGCAGCTGAAATAATCTGCTCTACTCCCCTCCCATTCATGTATTTAACAAACATATACTGAGCTCTATTATGTTCTGAGCACTGTGCTAAGGAACCAATAGTAAGAAACAGTCCCCAAGAGAAATTATTATGTTATGTATTATTATGACATACTCTTTAGATGTCTCTGCTAACTCTCAGCTTCCACAATCAGTTTATAGTAACACAAATATCATATAATGATAACAGATTTAATAATGTCTTAACCTTAGAAAAGAAGAGCTATCCCTCTAAGAGTAATAATTTTTTTAAAATTGCCAGGAACAGTCTAATGTATATCACTTACCTTGTGTAAGAAGTCCTCTAAATTGCTCAACTGCTTTGTGAACGTCCACTTGGAAAAATTCCCAGAGTTGAATCCTTGGAAAAATATCCTCCCAAATTATTTTTCGAATGCACTGAAAAATTTCAATAGTTGAAAAAAATATATTCAAAATCTTTTCACAAAACATATTTACCATAATAAAGATAGACTCTAAGTAATTTTCAACCATATATTTAATTTGTACTTTAGAAATTCTGCTATTCTGAGAGAGGAAGGGAGGCAAACCACATGAGACTCTTAAATACAGAGAACAAACTGAGGGTGGACGGGGGGTGGGGAGTGGTGGGGAAGAGGGAAAATGGGTGATGGGCATTGAGGAGGGCCCTTGTTGGGATGAGCACTGGGTGTTGTATGTAAGCCAATTTGACAAATTATATTTAAAAAAAGAAATTCTGTTATTCTGTTTTAGTGTGGTACTCCTCTATACATACTGACATTCATTTGATGATCATTTTCAATCAAAGCAGGTACTCCTTTTTCTTTGTATTTCCCTTCTGCAACGTCACAGGATAAATGCCACAGTGCTCTGTCTAAGACCCAGGCAGGTTTTAAGTGTGGAGAATTTACAAGGTTATATGCACTTTCTGGATGTTCGTGGATCCATTTACTATTAGCAGCTTAAAGAAAAAGGAAACATAAAAGAATATCTTGTAATTAAACTCAAGTTGGTATCTATGTTAAGTTTTAAGATGAAATAAAATATCAATATCCACCATCCAATATCCACGTTTCCTTCCTTCCTTTCCTTCCTCCCTCCCTCCTTTCTTTCTTCCTTCCTCCCTCCCCTCTCTCTTCCTTCCTCTCTCCCTCTCCCTTTCTTTTCTTTGCTTGCCCTTTCTTTCTTTTTCTTTCTTTCTTTCTTTCTTTCTTTCTTTCTTTCTTTCTTTCTTTCTTTCTTTCTTTCTTTCTTTCTTTCTTTCTCTCTCTCTCTCTCTCTCTCTCTCTCTCTCTCTCTCTCTCTCTCTCTCTCTCTCTCTCTCTCTCTCTCTCTCTCTCTTTCCAAGTAGGCTTCATGCCTAGCGTGGAGCTCAATGCGGGGCTTGAACTCACAACCCTGAGATCAAGACCTGAGCTGTGATCAAGATTGGACGTTTAACTGATTGAGTCACCCAAGTGCCCCCACCACTGATTTTCTTATATATTAGAAACAATATTTAAATATATTATAGAAATTATATATTACATATTAATGTTATGTTTTATATTAAATATTTGATATTAACTTAAAATATTTACAGTAATTTATGATACTGCAATTTGAAAAACATTTTTTTTGGTTGTGGTATCCTGTCATCCACTTCACCATACCTTTTTTTTTTCTGTTGTAAGAATTTTTAATTGTAAGATGCAACATTAACTTATTAACACCCTTCTAATAACATGTTTACTATTGTGGGAGTTAAGAAGGGTCTTGTCCTCAGCCCATTTTGATGGTCCTTGAGTCAACTATTTTTTGGAATGTTCCTTATAAGCCTGAAAACAATATTTCCCTGCAAGACAGACAAGGCTTCCACCCAATTTCAAGTTCACTGTCCTTGTTAAAGCAGAAAGTTACCTGAATCTTCACTCTGGTTTAGGCTGCTTGGTGACAGGTTCTAGAATATCCATCTCCCTTTTCCCCAGATGCCTCTCTTCTTTAGTCTCCTGAATGAGAGGGCCCTTCTTTGGCCTCACCTAAGCTCTAGTTCTATATACTACCAATCTTTAGAATTCAAAATGTCACTTACACCTTTTTTTCCTATACAATCATTTCTTCTTGTATTTTTGGGGAGGAGGGAGGTGTGGTTTCTTCCTCTGGGTCTTTAAATATGATTGTATCTCCCTAAGGCTAAAAATACAAATACACATTCTATCCAAACTCAGTTATTTCTCTGACTTCTGCAGTCTGTTAATATCAAGATCAAATGTCTAGGAAATCCAATCTGTATCTGCTTCCACTGTCTCCCCACAGTCTTGTTCCTTTTCCCATTTTAATCTGCTTCTGCATCCATCACTCCACTGAGATTACTCTAAGACTCCTAATCATGAAATTCAGTGCTACTTTCTCAACTTCATCAGTTTAACCTCTATAACATCTGCCATTATTGATTAGTCCTTCACTGATTTATAAAACACCTCTTCCCTGATTTACAAAAGGTATCATTATCTTGGTGTTTTTTAATTTTTCCTCCTCTCTTTTGGCCCTTCTCTTCATTTTTTTTTCTTAAATTTTTATTTTTCAGAGAGAGAAAGAGAGAGAGCGAGCGAGAGAGAGCACAATTGGTGGAGGGGCAGAGACAAGGAGACACAGAATCTGAACCAGGCTCTGAGCTGTCAGCACAGAGCCTGACGTGGGGCTTGAACCCACGAACCATGAGATCGTGACCTGAGCTAGAGTCAGATGCTTAACTGACTGAGTCACCCAGGTGCCCCTCTTCTCATGTTTATTAAACTTCGTGGGAGGTTTATTACATCTTAGTCCTTCTCTTTCTCTAAACATGCCCTTCCTCATCACAGCCACTCTTCTTAATACCCACATCTCAAACCTGTCCAGCTCCGGCCAAGGCCCAGGCACATCTACCCAGGCACTTGATGGGTAGCACTGCCAGAGGACAGCATAGTAACTCAAAATCCATTCATATCTCTGCATATATCTACACTTAAAATGTGATATATCTTAGGCACTGTTTTGGGAGATGGATATTATGCGGCAAAAGTGAGCAAGGCTCCTGTCCTCATGGAGCTTTTTCATTCTAGAGAGGTGGGTTTTTTTGTTTATTTGTTTGTTTGATTTTATTGTGCTGAGACAATTCTGACAGAATAAAATTCAGTTCCCTCACAGGCAACCTCTTTGGATAGCTAATCTTGAATGGTTGGTAAGATTTGTCGTTTTGGTAAGACTGATAAAAGCCAGGCTCAGAAATTGCTAAAAAGAAACACACTGAGAGTACAAGGATGGAGCTTACATCTTATCATTCATTTGTATCAGTAAGTTTAGGATCAGAACCAGAGGAGTTCTGCAAGGTATTCCAAGTATTTGCAACATTAAAGAATATGGGTTTTAATTTTTAAATAAACAAATAAAAGTTATACATATTTTGTTTCATCTTTGAAATAGAGTAATGACCCCGAATTCACAGAGAAGCATGAGTGGTTAATGTACGTGAAACAAACAGTAGTAACAACTACTGAATACCTACCATATGCCAGGAACTGTTCTAAGCAGCTATATGCACTAATTTATTAATCCTCATGTCCTATAGCAATAATGTAGGGCATACAGTTATGTTCCTTTACCAGGGGAAGAACTGAGGCACAGAGAGATAAGTAACTCAGTCAAAGTCATACAGCCAGGAAAGTACTTGGGCAAGATTCTTCAGACCCTGCAGTCTTAACCACTCTGTTCTTCTGCTGAGATGAATGTGTTCATACCTCATTCACTCAGCTGAGCACTATTACAATCCTTGCAGAGTTTAAAAATCATTATTTTTAGTTTCAGTCATTTATTTAGTAAATAATGTGGTACATAATTTACTTATTATTTATTCATATCCATAATAAACACTTGGATGGAGACAGGATGTATAAGAAACAGAGATGTCTCAGTAAGTTAAATTAATAGTTATTTAATTATGAATCAAGCTGCATTTCCCTAGATTCATCATCATATTATTAGAATTCAAGATGTAGGAGAAAAATGTAATGATGATTATATCTAGTTAGGATTTTCATTTATTAAGAATACTAAGGCTACCCTAATTTTTTAAATGGCAAAATCCTGAAACTTTGTTACTTATCTCAATTTTTTGAAACAAAATCAACTGTAAAATGAAGGAATTCTAAACATTAATTCCACCTGAAAGAGAGGTCAAACCAAACTACATCTTAATATATATCAAAATCAAAAACGAAACATGGATTTCTAGAGTGGTGCAGTGAGGAACTTAGCAGACATTCTCTGGAGCAAAACCACAATTTAAATAGCAAAAATTATAAAATATAATCATTTACAGTCTCTGGAAATTGTCCTAAGGGCTTTCAGCATATGGAGAAACATTTATTTAAGAAAATCTACCAAATCTTGGCAAGAATAGCAACAGTCTGTGGCATGTGAACTACAACCTTCTCCCTTAACTCTCCCAACCAGCCACGTGTTATGGAAGCTGTATGCCAGGTGCTCTACTCCGGGAGGGCATGGCCAACATGGAGACTCCCCCTTTCCACAACTCCCAGTCTTGGGTTACAGTTTCACGCTGGGGGAGGCAGGCTGCCTGTGTTTCTCACTCCCTCCAACCCTATTTTGTAGAAGCTCCATTCCAAGTAGGCAGGCAGAGAAAATCTTGGCTCCCTTTCTCCACCTAGTCCCCACCTGTAGGGTGGATGTTATACCCAGCTGCGGGAGGCCAAGAATACTGGGACTCCAACTGCCTCCTGGGAGCTGGAGCTCACTTGGAGGGTGAAGATTCCATATGGAGAGGGCAACTGAGAAGACCAGGGACTGCTATCTCCTGCCTCAAGTGTCCCCAGAATGAGATGGCACTTGGGGAAAAGTGGTCTCATCCCCAGCTCTGGAGCAGTAGCACAAGTGTTTTGCTTGGGGAGAAAGACAGTTCATGAGGATGAAAGGCTCTGCCTGAAAGGACTGACTTTATTTGGAACAGTGAGTGAAGAACTTCATGCCTAAGGTGTTGTTGAAAATAACGAAGACCTTGGTAGAGAGTAGTTAAGAGAATACTGGTAACTCCATGGTATATATAAAAAAAAAAAAATCATAGCAAACAAAACAGAAATTTAATAGAGAGAGCCAAGGAAAGAGAAAGCAGAGGACAGCCCTCCTGGGATCACAGGAAACACTGTTGAGAAGGCTGGGTGTGTGCACTAGGCTGCACCCACTCAGAAGCAATTCTAACAGGACATGGGAAAGACCTGAAAACATTCCATAATCCCATACAGACCCATCAACACAGGACAACTCACTGGCAAAAGGGACTTAAACACAACCTCTAACCAAAAATGGAGTGAACACTAAACTACTGTGACCCAGGGTAAATACTGGGAAGTCAGGCTTAAACATAAAATCACATTCACCTCTGGCAATCTGGAAGACCATATGTATGTCCAAGGCTGTGCTGTCTCTGGAACAAGCAGAAAGAGAACCTACAAGCTCCCAGCCCTTGATAAGTCTTATTTATCTTTTTACTGTCAACCTATTTGTATCTTTGCATCTAAAGTGTGAAAAAATGTAATGCTTGCATTTTGTGTAAAGAGTGAAATATTTATTGACACATAAACCATGTGTCAATTTTATCATCGGATCTGCTAACAATGGAGATATAACAATAATAAATAAATAATTCAAAAGATAAAAAAGAAAGTGTGTTGCCTGTAGGCAGCATATGGTTGGGTCTTGTTTTTTCAAATAACTTTGACAACCTCTGTCTTTCAAGATACAGGCACACCTCAGAGATACTGTGGATTTGGATCCAGAGCATTGCAATATAGTGAAAATCACAATAAAGCAAGTCAAACAACTTTTTTGTTGTTTCCTAATGCACATAAAAGTTATTTATTTTTTTTAAAGAGGGAGGGAGGGTGAGAGGAAGAGAGAGAGAGAGAAAGAGAGAGAGAGAAAGCAGGGGAGAAGGGTAGAGGGAGATCCATGCTCAGCCTTGAGCCTGACATGGGGCTTGATCCCATGACCCTGGGATCATGACCTGAGCCAAAATTAAGAGTCAGATGATCAATTGACTGAGCCACCCAGGTGCCCCCAAATGTTATGTTTATACCATACTGTAGTCTATTAAGTGTGCAATAGCAGTATATCTTTAAAAAACAATGTACATCCCTTAAATAAAAATACCTTGATACTAAAAAGTGCTATTATCTGAGCTTTCAGTAAGTCATAATCACGAATCACAGATCATCATAACAAATATAATAAGGAAAAGTTTGAAATATTGTGAAAATTACCAAAATGTGACAGAGACATGAGAAGTGAGCAAATGCTGTTGGAAAAATGGCATCAATAGACTTGCAGCAAAGTAAAGCACAATAAAACAAGGTATGCATTACTTTCAAAATTCCCTGGATCTTTGGCTTTAAAATGTTTTTTTACTAAGATGTGATTGAGTGTGGCTACTTTTGTGTCTATGTTACTTAAAGTTCACTGAGCTTTGGGATGTGTAGATTCATGTTTGTTTGCTTGTTTTTAATCAAATTTTAAAGGTGGGGAAGTTTTCAGCCATTACTTGAGGTGTTTTTTCTATTCCTTTCTTTCTTTTCCTTCCGGCATTTCATTTCTATGATGTGGTGTGCTTCAACATGGCCCACATTTTACTGAAACTCTGTTCAGTTTTATTTTTCTTCAGTTCTTCAAAATGTATAAACTCTGTTCACTGATCCTTTACTCTGTCACCTCAAATATACTGAACACCTGTAGTGAATTTTTAATTTACTTTTCAACTCCAGAATTCCCATTTGTTATTTAAAAAAATTTTCCATTTACTTATATTTTCCATTTGATACTATCATATACTCTCCTTTACAGCTATAAGCTGGTTTCCTTTAATTCTTTAAATACATTTATAATAATTGCTTTGAACTCTATGCTGACTAAGCATGACATCTAGGACTTTGCAAAGGCGATTTCTGTCGCTTGCTTTTTTCTTGCGTATGGGTCACATTTGCTGTTTCTTTGCATGTCTCAATTTTTTGTTGCAAATTGGGCAATTTAGATAATGTATTGCAGCAACTCTGGATATTGAGCCCATTCCTTCCAGGTCTCGTTGGTTGCTTGTTTGTAACTTGGCCGTACTATTTCAGTGAAGTCTATTTCCCGCACGGTGAGCAGCCATGGATGTTGCCGCTTAGAGGGCGCAGCCTTGGCCATCTGCATTCAGTCTGGGATGTTGGTGGTTTTTAGCAGGGCTCTCTCAACTGTCTCCTTCCCTGAACTCTGTTAAGCTGCTTGCATCCACTGGAGTCACACTTAGCTGTTACTCTTTTGTGCTATTATTTTTGATAATATGCTGAAGCATAAATCACTCCACAATATGATCCAATTAAATTTGGGCCCCTCGGCAGGGGTAGTCTCTGAGGCCAGTCTTTGAGACTTGTAGGACTCTTGGAGGGCTGTTCTTAGCTGCCTCTTTCTCTGGTTCGTTCGGTTAGACCACTTAGCTGGCCTATGGTTTAGTATGTTGCTCTCAAGTTGATACCAGCCTTCTCTTGTTTACCACCAAAATCTCCATTGTTTTCAACAGTGTCCCATGCTATGTACCAATAAAGTCAATTTCGTTCTTACTCTGTTCTTACGGCACATCTCTTCCCCTGGGCAGAATACCTGCGTCACTGCTCCACACCTGGTTTTTTTGGCTTACCTCTCTAGGTGTGGAAGCTCCACTGCACAAGCAAACTGGGACAAGGGCAACTAGGGCCCAGTATTCTTGCTCTGCCATGCACGGGGTAGAGCTTTCCCTCCATGAGTAGGGGCTGGATGAAGGAAGGGAGCCCCAGACATCTCAGGTGCTCTTGCTCACAACGGAATTTCTACAACAGAGTGCTACAGTTGGGAGGGACATAAGAAATGTTGGAAGCCTGCACATTTAACTGGGAGCTGGAGAGAAAAGGAACCTTGTGTTCCCACCTGCACATGCCAGGAGTAGATCTATCATCATCTGAACTGGGGCAGGGAGAAGCAGGTCCTGGTTCAAATGTCACAGATTATCACTGCTTTAATTGAGATTTAGGAGATTTTCTTGCATAAATTCTTTTCCATATGCTGAATTCCCTTAGAACAATTTTCAAAGACTTTAAACAGTTCTTTTAAAAAATAATTTTACCAGTTGTTTTGCTGGGTACAGAACTCTAAAGCCCTCACACTGCCAATCTCTGGAAGTCGACTCCCCTGGACAGTAATTTTTTAATGAAAACCTATTTCACAAAAAGCACATTATAATTTGCAACACTTTCCAATTTAAGGCTGAAGCAAAGTTTACTTCTTTTATGTTGCAAAGAATCTCTCAAATGCTTCAGAAATAGTCTCTAATAGAGACTGTTACTATACTCCAATTTTTTTCTCCCTTTGTTCCTTTAGTAACAGAATTCCCAAGGTTCAGCTGAACACATGGCTAACAGACTACATTGCAAGGTGTGACAAGAGACAGAATCCTGTCTGATAAAATATGAGAAAAAAATATATATATACACATATATATCACATATATTTATTGTGGAATTATAGATATATATCTTATATCACATACACACACACACACACCAGACCATGCCCTTAAAAGTCATGACTTCCCTTCCTCATTTCCACTAGGTAGAGGTGATACTGGGAACTGGAGCAGCCATATTTGATTAAGAGTTGGAAGCAAACTATTGGAGAGAGAGCAGCATGAGAGAAAGAACCTAGTTCCCCATAACCACTGAGCTACCACAGCAGTCTTGGGATGTCTATCTAATCTTTTATAGAAAATAAATACAGTTTCAGAGTTAAGTCACTATATTTTTGTCTCTGTTACAGCTGCATATGCCATATCCTAAACTCATATAATATCATTATGTACTTTGATAAACTTGATGTGAATATTATAGATGTTAAAGCAATTATCAATAATGTCAAATTTTCAAGTGAAGAATACTGATTTCTAAGATATTAGGAAGTTTTCACTGTGGCACACAGAGAAGATAATGTTCACAAGGTACAGTGCGTTAAATTGAAAGCTGATCATGGTCAGTGGCTTCTCCAGGCCCAGCTGTCTGACAGGTGACAGGAGGAATCATCTCCCTGAGGATCGCCAGTTGGGAAGTTCTGATACATTTTATGGAATTGTATACTGGTAAAGAATCTTGAGATCCAAACAGATTAACTTTAATAAGCCCTTTTAACATGTAAAAGGTATAATTTTTAGATTTAACTTCTAAGAGTTTACCAATAATTTTCTCCTTAAATAGTCATTCAGCTTTTTCAAATATATACTATAGTACCAGAGTTGCTGCTGTATGGGATTCACAAGTTGGTCTGCAAAGTATTAATAGTGAAAGTTTAAATATGTGATCAAATGTCCCTTCTATGATCACTCTCCTGTTTTTATAATCATCACATGCAAAATAACTACGTATTGATATACCTTCAACTAACACTTATTTTCTCTGAAAGAAAAAAAGTGGTACTATATAAAGTGATTTTTAAATTGAAGGACACCTATATATCATTGTTTTCAAATTTTATGTTACATAAAACAGCAAGAAGTAAAATAATCAGAATATAATATTCTCATCAAAATTAATGGAGGTAGTTAATTAAGCTCATACCAGTATGGTTGTAGACAACGTCAGTAATACAAAGAATATTCCATTCCTTTTTCAATTTTTCCACTAGCTGTCCAACATCATTCCAGGTATACTTTTTATTAGGTCTTGAAAAGTCAGGACTGAATTCTAACTGGTTAGCTAGGGAGTAGCATGACCTAGATAGTCCAAGAGTCTGTAAAGGGGTAAAATGAATCATGTTGTAACCTGCAATGCAAGAAAATAAACAAAGACCACTGTAAGAAAACAAACAAACAAACTAAAACTAAGCAAAATATAAGTTTAGACTTCCCTTAAGTAGTTTCAAATAGCAAGGCGACCATGTAACTAGAAAAGGAATCAAAGACTAGGGTTCAAATCTTAGCTATACCATAAGTGACGTCAAGCAAGTCTACTTAAATCTTTCAGGATATCAGGGTCCTCATATATAAGACAGAGATAGTGAAATAATGCACTTGAAAAAATCGTACACAGTGCCTAGTTACTATTAAGGGTTCAATTTATATTTGTTGGATGGATATATTTACATGTAGAGAAATACAAGTATATCAGCATGTCCTGCTCCTACTTTTAATGTTCCACTGTCTTGTGTTCTGTTTCAGTTATGTCAGTAAGTTTCTCATCTCTTTCTTAATATTATATTCAGTTTGAAAGTAAAAAATATTACCCTTCAGTATGTATGGCAGCACACACCTTCCACACGGAAGACAGTTAATCAATGTTGAATTAAAATTATATACAATGATAATACATGTTCCAAAACATTTTAATAGTTTACTACTAATTTTTCTATGTCAAAGTAAAGTCTTAGATACAATAACGATCTCATTTCATTATTAGAGTTCCTTAATTTTCTAAGTTGAACCATATAATTTGCTATTTTTGCAGGTTAAAAATGGTTAAGTCTTAACGACTTTATATGATTCTATCTATTTCTATTACTAAATATACTAAGAAACAAAATTAAAAGGAGAATCAAAGCTCTTGAAATCTATATCACAGAGGATAATTACATTTATTTTAAGAAAGAAAGGAAAGATAGCTGACATTACCTGATTCTTTTGCAACCCTAAGTCTGCTTTCCCATTCATCAAAGGGTCCCATACACTTAGCTAAAAATGTCTGAAGAGTAACACAGTCCAAGGGTAACACGTGATTGTCAGCACCAACATGTAAAATAGGATCCACAACTATGTAACCCCCACCACTTTTTTCATTTCTAAGGAAAAAACAAAACAAGAACTTCTCAGTTAATGATAGGAAAAAAAATCCTCATCTAATATAGTCTGACTCTCTAATGGGAAGGTGAATTGTCCCATTTTAATATGTGTTTCTAGAGGCACCTGGGTGGCTCAGTTGGTTAAGCGGCCAACTTCGGCTCAGGTCATGATCTCACAGTTCGTGAGTTTGAGCCCCGCGTTGGGCTCTGTGCTGACAGCTCAGAGCCTGGAGCCTGCTTCAGATTCTGTGTCTCCCTCTTTGCCCCATCCCCACTCATACTCTGTCTCTCTCTGTCTTAAAAATAAATAAAACATTAAAAAAAATTTTTTTAAATATATTTCTAAGCACATAAAATCATTTAAAAAGTTGCAATGAAACTCAATGGAAAAGCCTTATTTTATCCTTTTTCCAATCTCTACATAATGACATAGTATGTATAATATCTAGTAATGTTGCATTAAGGAAAAATAAGCATACCTATCAGTAATAACAAGGGCACTCAAGCAAATAGCATCTTATAATGAAGTTATATGAAAAGTTTATATAGTAAGTTTTTTTTACAAGCTAGATAATTTAACTAGATAGAATGAATTAACTTTTTCTCCCCCCAACATATAGGACACCTGACTTACCCTTGAAGGAAGTAATACTGAAATGATCCAGCTTGCTGAAGATTAAGTTTACAGTATTTATCAGAATCATCTTCTCTTTCTGTTGGATTTTCCCATTCCAGGGAACGGAATTTTTCTCGATTAAATGGTTCTCCAGGAAATGGGTAATTTGTAAATACAGTAACTGCTTTTCCCTGTAAAGTGGGGCCTAGTCGGAACTGTAGTTCAAACCCTAAACAAAAAGCACATTTCAATAAACTCATTGTAAGAACTTAAATTACCACATTAATAAATAAATGATTTATTTAAGGTTTTACAAAAACTATGGTTTCTCAACTATGTTTTAAAAATATATATTATATATATGTATTATATATATAATATACATATAATATACATGTATTATATATAATACAATGTATATATAATATACATATATATTATATAATATATATATGCTAATATACAACACTGCTGGTTTTGGAACTATTCTGCAATCTAATTTAGCTGAATTGTATATTTTAACATACAGTATACAACACAGAACTGTCTGCTCTGTATTGTCCCTCTCCTCTCCTCCTGGAAATTGATTCCTATTTGCATGGCTACTTTGGGATATGCAAGTTCTTTTTTTTTTCCTTTTTAATAACACGTCTTCAAGTTTATTGAGAGTACTTTTAGAAAATTAGGATAGCTTTAAAGTGAAAAACAAAATGAAATTTTACTGAACTTGAAATCTTTCTAATTCCAGAATAGTTAACATACAGTGTTACATTATTTTCACATGTACAATATAGTGATTCAACAATTCTATATATTACTCATTGCTCATCATGATAAGTGCATTTTTTAAAATATATATATATATATATTTAAAAAAAATTTTTTTAACGTTTATTTATTTTTGAGACAGACAGACACAGAGAATGAACGGGGGAGGGGCAGAGAGAGGGAGACACAGAATGTGAAACAGGCGCCAGGCTCTGAGCCATCAGCCCAGAGCCTGACGCGGGGCTCGAACTCACGGATCACGAGATCGTGACCTGAGCTGAAGTCGGACGCTTAACCGACTGAGCCACCCAGGCGCCCCTAAAATATATTTTTTAAAGTTTATTTATTTTGAGAGAGAGGCAGAGAGTGAGAGAGCAAGTGGGGGAAGGGCAGAGAGAGAGAGGGAGAGAGAGAGTCAAGCAAACTCCATGCTCAACATGGAGCCTGATGCAGAGCTCGATCCCATGACTGCGAGATTATGACCTGAGCCAGAACCAAGAGTCGGATGCTCAACCAACTGAACCATCCAGGTGCCCCATGTATTCCCATGTATTCTTAATCCCCTTCACCTATTTCACCCATCCCCTTACCCACCTTCACTTAATAACCATCAATTTGTTCTCTGTACTTAAGAATCTGTTTTTAATTTGTCTCTTTTTTTCTTTGTGCTTCTTAAATACCACATAGAGTGAAATCACATGGTATTTGTCTTTCTCTGACTGATTTATTTCACTTAGGATTATATTCTCTAGATCCATCCATGTTGTTGCAAATGGCAAAATTTTGTTACTTTTTTTTTTCAATGTTTACTTATTTTTGGGACAGAGAGAGACAGATCATGAACGGGGGAGGGGCAGAGAGAGAGGGAGACACAGAATTAGAAACAGGCTCCAGGCTCTGAGCCATCAGCCCATAGCCTGACGCGGGGCTCGAACTCACGGACCGCAAGATCGTGACCTGGCTGAAGTTGGACGCTTAACCGACTGCGCCACCCAGGCGCCCCAAAATTTTGTTACTTTTAATGGTTGAGTAATATTTCATTATATACCGTATCTTCCTTATCAATCTATTGATGGACACTTGGGCTGCTTCCATAATTTGGCTACTGTAAATAGTGCTACAATAAATATACAGGTGCATGAATCTTTTCAAATTAGTGTTTTTATATTCTTTGGGTAAATATTCAGTAGAGGAATTCTGGATCATATGGTAGTTCTATTTTTCATTTTTTGAGGAACCTCCATACTGTTTTCCACCATGTCTACACTAGTTTGCATCCTCATGTTTTAGTATTTAAGTCTTTTTTGGAATTCTGAGGGCCAAAACATTCCCAGTTTTGCCTAAGTTAGGCTATTTCTATTAAAATGTATCTGAGACATCTATAATGTATTGCAAGTATTTTGCCATGGGAAGCAAAAAAAAAAAAATTAACACATTATAGTCATAATTTTACTATAAAATAAAATTACGGTTGATTCTGGGAAGATTTTATATCTTGATACCAGAATGTGAAAATTCTGACTACAGTAAAGTCTGTTAGAAATATAAAGCAAATAACAGTATACTTATGATGAGCACTGAGTAATGTATAGAATTGTTGAATCACTATTGTACACCTGAAACTAATATAACATTGTATATTAACTATATGGAATTAAAATTAAAAAACCTAATAAAAAAAGAAATATAAGGCTTAGAAATTTTAATCATGAAGATAACAATTCAATTAATGATGGGCAATAATAACTAATGAAGGCAGGAAAATTTAGTTCTGCTATTATAATCTTTAAGCTTAAGGAAATTAAAAAAATATTTTATTTTACTCTTTATTTATTTTCGAAGCACAATTGACATACAATGTTATATTACTTTCAGGTGTACAACATAGTGATTCAACAATTCTACACATTACCCAATGCTTACCCACAGTAAGTGTGGTCACCATACAATGTTATTACAGTATTACTGACTATATTCCCCACACTGTACTCTTCATCTCTGTGATTTATTAATTTTAAAACTGGAATTTTTTACCACTTAAGAAACTTTTTGAGAAGAAGCATACTAATATCTATATTTTTAATGCACAATTTATGAAACATCTAACAAAGTATAAAAAATTATGTCATGAGTGCATACTATGTATAGGCAACAAAATAGACAATGATCTCTGTCCTTGTGGAGCTTGAGTTCTAAAGGGGGAAGGCAGCCATTAAACAATGAACATGATAAATAAGTAAGAAACAACTGTATATCAGGGAAGGATAAATGCTAAGAGAAGAAAGAAAAATCAGAGTAGTGTAAGGAAAATGGGGATAAAGGAGAGATGGTGGGGAGGCGGTAGCAATTTTTAATATTAAAAAGTTGACGAGCTAGAGAAAAGTCAGGGAGTTAATAGCCACATGGCTCTTCATGGTCATCCATGGAAAGAATTGACCAAGCAGAGGAAACCAAGAGGACCTGGGGTGGAAGCAAGCTTGGTGATTCCAGAAATAACAAGAAACTCAGTATGTGTGGACTGGAATAAGCTCGGGGAGAAGTAGTAGAATACGAGGAAAGAAAGGTAACGGGGGGCCGGATCATGGTCTTGTAGGCCACAGTAAGAATTTGGTTTCTTCTCTGAATGAAATGAGGAGCCAATGAACAGTTTTGATCAGAGAAGTCACATGACCTAACTTGTGTATTAAATCACTTTGTATATTATATCACTCTGATTATATCATTCTGATTATGTCTGCTTCTGGCCATAATGGAGTAAGTGGTATTAGATTTGTCCTCCGCTGAGAAACTAGAAGAAATAAATGAGACAACTATTTTCAGAAATAAGGAGTGAAGGACTGTGATGCTCAAGAAAATGGTGACTCCTATGAATTTTCTAGCTTTAAAGTAGGAGAACTTTCTGTGCTGTGACACAGGAAGCAGGAATAGTAGTCTGAATTGAGGAGACAGAGATTAGAATTTGAGGAGGGTGAAGAAACTATAATTTTCAGAGCAGAGTATGGTGCAGAAGAAACCATGCAAAGAAAAAGCTCTAGAAAATTACCAAGGGTCATCTTGAGTCTGCCTGAATACCAGGCTCACACGAGTAGTGTTTGAATCCACGAGGCTGGGCAAAGAACAACTACTAGGAGCTATCAATTGACCAATTCCCAGAACTCACTCAGGCCTGAGAGACATTATAATTTTCAGAGTGAAGAGACTTCGTTGAACACCTGTTGTATTCAAAAGAGTCATGTCTTATGTAGCAAGGCTAATATAGTCCTAGAGTAAAAACTACTATACCTATCCTGTCAAAGCTTAAAACAGCCGCAAAAGGGGGGTGCTTGGGCGGCTCACTTGGTTGGGCATCAGACTCTTGATTTTGGCTCAGGTCATGATCTCACAATTCATGGGACTGAGCCCCATGTTAAGAGGCTCTCTTAATCCTCAAAAGGATTAAGCTGATCCACAGATAATGTAAATGCCAAAATAAAAGACATCACTTCTATTTTTTTGGGGGGAGGTACAAAAAAGGTGGTTTTATTAAAACACAGGGATAGGACCTATGGGCAGAAAGAGCTGTCAGGGCATCACTCCTTCGAAGGAAGACAAAAAAATCCAGAGATAGGGCAACAGAACATTTATAATGTCCAGCATCCGATACAAAACTGCTAAACAGAAAGAGGAAGTGACAGCATTGATGACACAGATATCTACGGTAGGGCATTCCACATAGAGGAAACAGAAGATGTAAAGGACCTGAGACTTCTGCTTCTGGCAAAGATGGAATGAATAACAGGGATTGGATTTATGCTGTTCCTTGAAACTTGAAAGAAGAAACCAAGAAAAAACAGAAAACATATATGAGTTTTCAAGCCTACACATCAGGCCACAAAGTATAGTGATGCCTAAGAGACAGAAAATAAACAATGTGAAGCCTATAAGTGCCCCTCTTACTACCTTGAAAGAATGTCCAGGTTGAGGCACAAGGAAGAGAAACCCAGGCAGAGCTCAGCTAACTTCCTAAGCTGAGAAGATAGAGTTAAGAATCTGTTGAGACCAAAGCAGCTAGTTTATAGATAAGAGTAGTTAGTGAGGAGGAGAAAAGTGCCCAAAGACAGAACTCCAGAGATTTGCAGCAGGTCTCCCTTCTGCACTTTGCAGAGTACTGATCAGTGCATGTCTGTGACCAGGAATAGTGCTTGGTTAGAAAAATCAAGTGCCACATTGGAAAAACTCATAATTCATGAGGCATTGGGTAGAAAATTCAGGGGATATTGCTTTAGGAGTAGAGAACAAAGAGCCCTAGACAGGGCATAAACTAGCTTAACAAATCATAAAAGTATAACTCAAAAGTATTAAGATATTTCCAAGTAACTTAACTTCATTCCAAAACAAAGACAAAAAAATTTATAAGAATCCAAAAACACCCAGCATTTTTGGTAAAACTCAATAAGGTAAAACTCATAATGACTGGCATCCAAACAAAGATTATAAGACACACAAAGAAGCAAGAAAACCGAACCCATGACAAAGAAAATAATCAATTAATGAAAACTGACCAAGGAATGACATAGATGTTGAACTAGCAGATAAGGAACGACATCAGTTATCATAACTGTATGCCATATGCTCAAAAAGTTATGTCAATACATGGAAAATATTAAAAAACAAAACAAAACAAAAGATCCAAATCAAATTTAAAAATGAAAACTACGAGGTCTGAGATGAAAAATGGAATAGATGGTGAGACATGACAGAAAAAAAGATTAGTAAATTTCAAGACACAGGAATAGAAATATGGAAAATGAGGGGCACCTGGGTGGCTCAGTTGGGTAAGCCTTCAACTTTGGCTCAGGTCATGATCTCGTGGTTTATGAGTTTGAGCCCCGCATCGGGCTCTGTGCTGGAAGCTCCAGAGCCGGGAGTCTACTTCAGATTCTGTCTCTCCCTCTCTCTGCAACCTCCCCTGCTCATGGTCTGTCCCTCTCTCTCAAAAATAAACAAACATTAAAAAAACCCCACAAATATGCAAAATGAAACCAAGAGAGAAAAAAGAATCTAAAAAATTGAAAAAGCATCACTGATCTGTGGAACAATTCAAGTGGCCTAATATATAGGTAATTTGAGTCCTCAAAGAAGAAAGGGGAGATATCAAGTATTTAAAGAAATAATGGGTAAAAAAAAACCCCAAATGTGATAAAAACAACAGATTTATAGATACAAAGAAGTTCAATAAGTTCCCAATCAAGAAACATCACACTATGAAACATCAAAGTCAAATTGCTCAAAACCAGTGACAAAGAGACTATCTTAAAAGTAGCCAGAGGGGAGGAAAATGTCACAGTAAGTTCAGAGGAACAATGATAAAGATGATAGCAGATTTCTCATGGGAAACAACAAAAGCAAGAAGACAGTGGAACAGTATCTTTAAAGGTATAGTTGATCCTTAGACAATATGGGATTGAACTGCACAGGTCTAATTACACTTTTTTTTTTTTTACAGTACAGTCCTATAAATGTAAAATTTCTCTTATCATTTTTAAAAAAAGTTTATTTTTTTGAGAGAGAGAGCATGAGCAGGGGAGAGGCAGAGAGAGGGGGACAGAGGATCCAAGTGGGCACTGTGCTGACAGCAGCGAGCCAATGCGGGGCTTAAACTCACAAACCATGAGATCATGGCCTGAGCTGAAGTCAGATGCTTAACTAGTTGAGCCACCCAGGTGCCCCTCCTTATGATTTTCTTAATAACATTCTCTTTTCACTAGCTTACTTACTGTAAGATTACAACATATAATACATATACATACTATGTTTCATCTGTAAGGCTTCTGGTCAACAGTAGGTTATTAATAGTTAAGTTTTAGGGGAGTCTAAAGTTATACTTGGATTTTTGGCTGCATGAGGGGTCAGTGCCTCTACTCTCTGCATTATAAGGTCAACGGTAACTTAAAGAAGAAAACTATCAGCCTAGAATTCTATACCCGGTGAAAATATCTTTCAAAAATAAAAGTGATGAAAGCCAGGTTTTTCTTTTCTTTTCTTATTTTTTTTTTTAAGTTTTATTTATTTAAGTAATCTCTACACTCACTGTGGGGCTTGAAGTCACACTCCTGGGACCAAGAGTCATGCATGTGCTCCTCCAACTGAGCCAGTCAGGTGCCCCAGACTTCACAGTGTTAGAGAAAGACGTTACAAATAAGCAAGGGGAAAGCTACAACAAACCCTGTTGTGGTGGATATGAAGCATAGACATCATCATGAACTGCTATTTATATATACATAATGAATGCCAGTTTGATTCCATGCAAATCCTGAAATGCAGAACATGCAGATATATCATGTCACATCATTTCTAAAATTGCTCTTGTAGAAGTAAATCCTCACAATGATGTTCAACAGATGGTAAATTCTACACCACAATATTAAATACTGGATAAGCTAGTCTTTATGAGCAAAATATCTCAACTAAAGACATTGGGAGAATGATGGACTCTTTCAACTTACTGTAATCCAATCAAACACCTCTACCTTTGCCTAGATAAATACGAATACTCTGGCATACTGCAGTATGGATAATGTGAGAGATGGAAGTTCTAGGAATTCCTGCAAAAAATTATAATTTAGTGATAAGTCCTGCTAACCATATTTTTGGATTGTACTAAATAATGAATATAAATTTTTCATAGCAAATGGTTTTAGCAAGTAAGAAACAAATTATCCAAATGGTATTATTAAGTAACTGCAAAAATCCAGGGACTCACTTCTATTTCTCACATTGTACAGTGAAACTTATACTTTCTTTTCCAAGTAGCTATATATACAAATTTTTCTATAATTGGCATAAATATTCTATGAATATAATAAGGCTTATGTTTGACTTAATAATTTCATATAGACATGTATTTTCTTAAGAATTAATCAGTGATGTAAACATAGGCTATATTCATAACAGCTTCATTTATTATAATTGAATAAACTGACAACAAATTAAATATCTAATGATTGGAAATGATTAGATAAGTTGTGGTACAAAAATGGTATTATGTAAGCTGGAATATTACAAAGTCATTATAAGTCATGTTATCAAAATATATTTAATAACATAGCTACTTTTATTCTGTTTTGTCAATTTTATGCATCTATATAGATCTATTGAAATCTTTTCTAGATGGCTTCCCAGGGGACATTTAAAGAAGATTTAATATCTATTCTTCTCAAACTGTTCCAAAAATAGAAATAGAAGGAAAACTTCCAAACTCATTCTACAAAGCCAGCATTACCTTGCTTCCAAAACCAGAAAAAGACCTCACTAAAAAGGAGAATTACAGGCCAATATCCCTGATAAACATGGATGCAAAAATTGTCAACAAGATATTAGCAAATCATTCCTAAGTATTTTATTGTTTTTGGTGTAATTGCAAATGGGACAGATTCCTTGATTTCTTTTTCTGCTTCATTATTGGTGTATAGAAATGCAAAGGATTTCTGCATGTTGACTTTATATCCTGTACTTTTCTGAATTCATGTATTAGTTCACAGTACATTAAAAGAATTATTTACCAGGGCTGGTTCAATATTTGCAACTCAATCACCATGATACACCACATTAATAAAAGAAAGGATAAGAACTGTACAATCCTGTCAATAGATGCAGAAAAAGCATTTGACAAAATACAGCATCCATTCTCAATAAAAACCCTCAACAAAGTAGGGATAGAGTAAACATACCTCAACATTATGAAGGTCATATAAGAAAGACCTACAGCTAATATCATCCTCAATGGGGAAAAACTGAGAGCCTTTCCTCTGTGGTCAGGAACAAGACCAGGATGTCCACTCTCACCATTACTACTTAACATAGTATTGGAAGTCCTAGCCTCAGCAATCAGACAACAAAAAGAAGTAAAACACATTCATCTTAGCAAGGAAGAAGTCAAACTCACTATTTGCAGATGACATGATACCCTGTAGAAAACCCAAAAAACTCCACCAAATAATTGCTAGAACTAATACATGAATTCAGAAAAGTTACGATATAAAGTCAACATGCAGAAATCCTTTGCATTTCTATACACCAATAATGAAGCAGCAGAAAAAGAAATCAAGGAATCTATCCCATTTGCAACTGCACCAAAACCAATAAGATACCTAGGAATAAACCTAACTAAAGAGGTAAAAGATCTGTACTTTGAAAACTATAGAATACTTATGAAAGAAATTGAAGAGGACACAAAGAAATGGAAAAGCATTCCATGCTCATGGACTAGAACACTGTTAACATGTCTATACTATCCAAAGTAACCTACACATTTAATGCAATACCTACCAAAATACCACCAGCATTTTTCACAAAGCTAGAACAAACAATCCTAAAATTTGTACAGAACCACAAAAGACCCCTAATAGCCAAAGCAATTCTGAAAAAGCAAAACAAAACTGGATGCATCAGGATTCTGGATTTCAAGCTATATTACCAAGCTGTAGTCATCAAGACAGTATAGTATTGGCACAAAATCAGACATATAGATTAATGGAACAGAATAGAAAATCCAGAAATGGAACCACAAGAATATGGTAAACTTATCTTTGACAAAGCAGGAAAGACTATCCAATGGAATACAGTCTCTTCAACAAATAGTGCTGGGAAAACTGGATGGTGATATGCACAAGAATGAAACATGTACCTCAGTGTTTATAGCAGCATTATCAACAATAGCCAAACTATGGAGAGAGCCCAAATGTCCATTGACTGATGAACGGATAAAGAAGATGTGGTATAAAAAACACACTGCTCTACTGACTGAGTCAGCCAGGTGCCCCTACACACTTGCGTAATTTTATAATTGGGTGAACATCATTTTATTTTATTTTATTTTAATTAATTAATTTATTTATTTATTAAAATTTACATCAAAATTAGTTAGCATATAGTGCAACAATGATTTCAGGAGTGGATTCCTTAGTTCCCCTTACCCATTTAGCCCATCTCCCCTCTCATAACCCCTCCAGCAACCCTCAGTTTGTTCTCCATATTTATGAGTCTCTTCTGTTTTGTCCCCCTCCCTGTTTTTATATTATTTTTGTTTCCCTTCCCTTATGTCCATCTGTTTTGTCTCTTAAAGTCCTCATATGAGTGAAGTCATATGATTTTTGTCTTTCTCTGACTGACTAATTTCACTTAGCATAATAACCTCCAGTTCCATCCACATAGTTGCAAATGGCAAGATTTCATTCTTTTTGATTGCCGAGTAATACTCCATTGTATATATATACCACATCTTCTTTATGCATTCATCCATCGATGGACATTTGGGCTCTTTCCATACTTTGGCTATCGTTGACACTGTTGCTATAAACATTGGGGTGCATGTGTCCCTTTGAAACAGCACACCTGTATCCCGTGGATGAATGCCTAGTAGTGCAGTTGCTGTGTCATAAGGCAGTTCTAATTTTTAGTTTTTTTGAGGAACCTCCATACTGTTTTCCAGAGTGGCTGCACCAGCTTGCATTCCCAGGGTAAACATCATTTTAAAGTTAGAGGTACAATTATGAAGAAATAGATGGAGAAATAATTGCTCAAAGAATTGAAACATGAAATTTTAATACCCAGTGATTGTGAGAATCATAAATATCTACATCTCTAAAATAATGATTAAACTTACTATAGAAGATGTAGTATCATTTTGAACAGGTAAAAACATCAGAGATTAGCTGTCTGAGCATATTTAAACAACCTGCCCCCTGTTCAGTTTATGCAAATATTTTTTTTATCATTACACAAGGATTCAGAGAACATGTAGTACAAAGGTTAAAACTCATCCAAAATCCCAAAACAGTATTTGGATCAGTGGGTATACGCTCAGAAAAAAAATTGACAAGCATTCTCTAAACATAAATATTTATTTATTTACAGAATATATACGTATGATGATTTAATAGATTATATATAAATCACAAAACACAAAAATGGGATAAGATGTAAATAAATAATATTTTAAATAACTAATTTTACCTATTAGTGGATGGAAAATATCTTTTAGTTCTCACTAAAAATTAATATTGATAATATCTGTCAGTGAAAGCAATGTGATTAAAGAAATTTCATTAATTTTAAGTTTTGGTTTAATATTTTATGATAAAGTAATTCAAATATTCCAAGTTCTGTTTATTGATATTTGGTTTAATTGCATCAGACTTGAAAAAATAAAACACAAAGATATCCAAATTCAAATGGAAAAAGTTCTTAGTGACTATGTTTACTAATTCATGACATTAACTTTTCAACCCCACTCACAAATTATGTAAAGATTTTTGTTGAAATGTGCTAGTAAATATATATTTTCCTTGTTATAAGCAATGGTTTTTATAAGCTAATAAGATATTCTATATTTATATATTAAATAGATGATTTGAAAAACAACCAAAATCCTTTATTGGAAAGATTTTAAACAGATTGGAAAATTTTGTTATCGATTTTTTAAAAAGGGTAAGTATTTATTTTTATGGCTAAAATCATATGATGGAAGTGTTACTAAAATAACATACTCAAAATGCTCTTGCTATACAGTAAGGGTCAGCAAACCATATCCAGCCTGTTACTATAAATAAAGTTTTATTGGAACACATTCATTTATGTGTTGTTTATGTTTGCTTTCATGATATAATGGCAGAACTGAGTAACTGCAGAAGAGATGGCCCGCAAAGCTGAAATATTTGCTATCTGAACTTTTAGAGGAAAAAATGTGCTCAACTCTGCTCTATGGTATCAATTTTCACCAAAAAGTAGTTAACTTTCTCACTCATGTTTACCTCACAGTTAAATTGTGTTTCCTTTTTCAGAAAATATTTTCTAAGTATCATACTATTGAAAGCTACATGTCATTCCTGAAAAGGACAAATCTCAAACAGCAAATTTCAAACACTTTCTAACTCATCTTTCAGTTTGACAATATCCTGCGGTAAAAGAGGTATTTATGATGATTGTACCTTTTGTTATGAAATATTGTAAAGACTCTACTATTTAAGGAATTATAACTTGTATATCTACTTAACCTGGATTAGGTAAAATTGTAACCCATGGCAACATACCACAAACAAACCAGTGATGGTGTGACTATGAACCCCTTCAAGACCTACAACCTCTACTATTTTCTCAGAATATGTCTTTTTTGTTTATAACTTATTTGATACATAAACTGAAAGCATCAATGTCAATTTATACGTTAGCAAAATTTAATTGCTTTAAAAAAATCTTTTTTTATTACAGTTATTTATTTTTTAGTAATCTCTACACTCAATGTGGGGCTCGAACTCACAACCCTGAGACCAAGAGTTGCATGCTTTTCTGAATGAGCCAGCCAGGTGCCCCCAAATGTAATTAATTTTTGAAAACAAAAACAGATGAAAGAAAAAAAAGAGAAAAGAAAAATCCTGTTCTTTCTATGTTCTACTAGATAGATCAGGGCATAGTCCCAAGAGTATACAGCTACTCTGTAGATGTCCAGTACAAGTCTCTGAAACTAAAATTTTTATATACAGTAAATGAAACATTAGAATACCTAGACTATGTCAGATTCCATAATGACTCACTCGGTTTGCTAAAATTAGCTTAGGTCACAGCAGTACATAGTGTGGCTATCTTATTCCTCATAGAACAGTAGGAATACCTTACTCAGATTAGCCAATTCCCTCTTGCAGGCAACTAGTAAAGCGAGTGATTAAACTATTACTATGAAGTAAATTTTTCCATCTTGTTCCGTCTACTAAGTTTATATAAGCTCAAGCTCCTAATCAAGAAACTTTTATAAGTATTTTCTTAAAAAAAGGGTAAAAGTTGAAATTTAACCAACCTATATAAAAATGGAACTCCAGGTTCAGCAAAAACTGACTTTGTTCATTATTCTGCCACTGAGTGAAACAGGAAATACAGGGAAAGGCTATGATTTGGCTAGAAAAAATTTTTTTTGGTCTTGCTGAGTTAGAAGAGTCTATAGAAATATTAGCCTCGAAAATGAGGAGGAATCCTTTCTCAGGGAAAAGTGAAAAGAAAAACGAAGAGAGACTTGGTGATCAATTAAATATGAAAGAACCAAAAACTGCCAGAGTTTTTCTTCACATCTAATTGTCCACTAAGTCCTATGAATTTTAAAATATCTCATACTCTGGGGCGCCTGGGTGGCTCAGTTGGTTAAGCGTCCATCCCACTCTTGCCTTCTGTTCAGGTCATGATTTTGGGGTTTGCAAGACTGAGCTATGTGCTGGCAGCACAGAGCCTGCTTGGGATTCTCTCTCTCTCTGTCTCTCTCTCTCTGTGCCCCTACTCCCCCCCCCCCCCATAAATAAATAAACATTTTAAAAAAATATTGTAAAAGGGGTGCCTGGGTGGCTCAGTTGAGTGTCTGACTTCAGCTCAGGTCATGATCTCACAGTCCATGAGTTTGAGCCCCACATCAGGCTCTTGTGCTGACAGCTCAGAGCTTAGAGCCTGCTTTGGATTCTGTGCCTCCTCCTCTCTCTGCTCCTCCCCCATTCATGCTGTTTCTCTCTCTCTCTCCCTCTCTCTCAAAAATAAACATTAAAATAATAATAATAATAATAAATAAAATAAAAGTAAAATAAAATGTCTTGAACTCTGCTACCTTTTTTGACTCTAATGTAGTTCAACCCTTATTTTTAACCAGATGTGTTTTCAAAATAGCCTTCTTAATGATTTATCTCCAATGTCCCTTCATCTTTCACATGTTAATTATCTTCTATAGTAATATGATCACGTCATTACTGCACACAAAAAAACTGACATGTTCCCATTTATATCATTTGGTTGAATTTACTGGTTTTAACTAGATTTACAGACTCAGTCACATCATTCTTATTTTATAAACCCTTCATAGCTCCTTCTTCAAATAGTTTGGCTGAATTTAACACTTTTTGCTAGCTTTAACTAGTGTTTTAGTAATGAATCAGCAAGGATTTAATGGCTGTTATACATTGTACTAGGTTTATAACACTTTCCCTTTTCTCACAGATCGTAAACTAGTTGGATGCTATAAGATCAATAAACTTTGAGACACTGCTCCATCATTCAGTACTTAATTGTTTTGTGCCTATTGTGTGATTGGAAATCAAAGAAAGAAAATAATAAAAAAATTAAGAAAAGACCTCATGGAGGAGGTAGAATTTTAGCTGAAGGTAGGCAATACACAGAATGATAGTAAAGGGATTTAATGGATATAGAGGAATCTGATGGGGGTGAAGGTGTCAGGAGAGCTATGAGAAAATCCAGGGGAGAGGGAATTGACAGGGGAATTGTAAAGATGTAGGACACTAATAATGGGAAACAATGAGATGCAACCTTGGCTAGTGAAGGTGGATTCTATTAGAGAATGTCTTGGAAGCCCCGCAGAGGCATTTAAATTTGACTTTATATATAGACACCAATTAATAAAAAGAAAGAGATGGCATAAAAGATTATTCTAGCATCCATGTTTAGGCATATGGAAGAGATAGGCAAACAGAGACATTTGGAAAGAAATTACAGGGCTTAAAGAGAGATTGCAGGTAAAGAGAAGAAACTGTCAAAGGTGAGTACAAAGTTTTTGGCCTTGGAAACTATAAAAATGGAGACATCACTAAAATAAACAGGATGTTTTAAAAAAACAGGATGTTTGTTCTCAAACAAAGAAGGTTTGAGAATGGGGAGTAGGAGACGGTTTGGGACATGTTAGATAGATGTAAGCATATCAAGTGGAGCTATCCCAAGGCTATTCTATAGCGTAATACTGGATGAAGCCAAGAATCCAGTGCAAAAATAGATAGGTATAGTGATCTATCAATGCCTTGCACCTGTTTAGGATTTCAAAGCCATATAGTATTAATTTTGAGCTTCAACATCCAGGAAGGTAGAAGAACAGAAATTAACACCTTCATTTCGCAAATAAATTAATGTTTAGAATTCATGTGACTTGCCCAAAGTCAAAGAAGTTGTTAGCAGGAGAGCCAAGAAAATTCTAGTTCCTTACTCATGCCATTATACTCCTGGCTTTTAAGAAGCAAGCAAAATTCAAGGCTCTCCTTCCAAAAAGAGCCATCAGCATGAAGGTAACAAGTGAGGCCATGAGAATGTATAATTCTTTGAGGGCAGAAGAAGGGAAGAAGAAAAGATCTCTTGCAGATAGATACAATTAATTAAAATAAGGAAGGAAGACAGCTCAGCAACAGACACCACCAAGCAGACAGGAGCACTCAAGAGGGTAGGAAAAAAATCAAAACCAGGAAAGTGCCGAGTCAGGAAAGCCAAAAATGGAGTAAGTACTCAGTGATCCTAAATGCCAAAGTTGGAAGAAGGTGATTTGGCATGGAGGTAACACATTTGACGGTAGATTTGTTTTTCTTCAAAAATGTAACTCTTGAGATATTGAGGGGGAAAATCCCTCAATGTTTACTATCAACATCTATCTGTTGCACTATTAAAGGGGGCTGCATTTTATTTTTCATACATTAAAACTTCCACTTCACAAGTTACAGTAACACAAAAAAGTGTGAAAGTTTTCAATGTTGAAAAATTATAAAGTCTAAAGAATAAGCTCAAATATATTTCAACATAACCTGATCAGTTTTTTTAATTTTTATTTGAGAGGCTTTTGATATATATAAATAACAGTTTGCTTTTTTCTGTGATCTGTTTTACTAAATCAAAGTTTCAATAAAGGAAAAAAATGAGGGCTATGAAAAAGCAAAACTATAGACATCCTCCAAATAAAATTACATATGAAATAATTTACCAAGTTTTATAATAATTAATAGAAATAATATGGTAAATTTCTTGATCATATATGCAACTTCTGTCTTAAGTGGAAGCATGGAAAGAAAAGTGAACTATTTTATCCTCCTAACATGACAAATATAACATTTTCAACTTTATAACTAAAATCAACTTTCGTTAGTGATATTTTTAAAATATGGCACTGTCTTTGCACTAATTGAGTTTAGAAAGGTCTTTGGAAATTTTACCTGTCTTAAAGTTTTAAAAAATTAGCATGACAATAGATTAAAAATTTAAAAGACACAGCTAATCAAACAACTTGCTACTGACCTTGTTCAAGTCTGAAGAGGGTCTTTTCCAGCTTTTCCATTTCGTTCAGAAGTAAAATTCTAATTTGTTTACTGTGTCCCATTTTGGCTTTTAGAAGATTTGAAATCTTTCAGAAGAATTAAAAGAACTCCAAAATCGAATGAGTTACCCCTATGAAACAAAAAGGAATTAAGATCAAGAAAATAACTATTACCTTTAATTCCTCAAGGCTGACAGCCGCACTTACATGTTCTAAATGTGTTTTAACTTTAGCAAAGCAAAAAGAAAGAATGAATCCTATAAAGAAGACCTGAGAAGGTAAATAGTTGTTTCCTCCCTTAGAGCACAATAGGACCAAAGCAAAACTATTGTATTATAGATTCTTACAATTAAAAAAAAAACAAAACAAAACAAAACTGAATTATTCTCAGAGAAAAGCAATACGTTTTGGAAAGCCTGGATTTGGGTGGGGGGGAAAATTCCCGGTCCCAAGCCAAAGGGCTTTGAAGACTACAAACGGCACTTCTGCTTACAAGAGATTAGTCTGCTCAAAGATAACAGGTGGGAGAGCTCCCCATTCCCAAATTCGGGTTGGAAGCCACCAATGGGGAGATGAGAACAGAGGGAAGCAGTTGTTGCCCCTGGAATAGCTGCTGCAGACATAGGATGTACAGACGGAGCTATAGATAGAAAGAACCCATTTCCCTGAGAGACCAGCGGCATTCCTAGCACTTACACGGAGCAAGTTATACGTGCAGCTTCTGGGACACTGCAGGACCCGCGACTCTGGTGTTGGAGTCGGGGGAGGAGACGGGAAGGAAAGCAAACGGGGAAAGGCAGGCTGCCCAGGCGCAAAAAGCAGCCCCAGACAAGGAGGGCCGGGCGCCGTGAAGGGCAAGGGGCGGGGCGGCGGCAGCCGGGCCAAGGATAAGGCCGCTGTGTGAATGGCAGAGACCTTCTCCGTGACTCCGCCTCGCGCTGGTCCCGGAGAAGACCCTCGACCCACCGGGCCTCAAGTTCCCCACACGCCCGGGTGGGAGTTGACAGGTCCCCTCGCCCACTTCCGGGAGGTTCCGCACCCTGCTCGCCGCGACCGCTAGTCTCGCGAGACTGCGGTCAGCGGGGCCGGGGTCCGGGAGGCGGCTGCGGCCCAGGCAGCGAGCTGCTTTTGGTTTTCGGCGCTAGGGAGGTGCGAGGTCCGGAGTGTGCACTTCCTCTACCAGCCTGCGACCTCGTGGTTGAACATTAAAATGCTACGGTAGAAGGCTGCCAGCTAGATTGAGCTGCGTATGTCACAGGGTCGTTTTGTGGACCGGCTGAATGGTGGGAGGCGAGAGACCTGGCTTCCTGTGCTTTTTCTACCACGATGTGTTTTGTGTCTTTGTTTTGATTTTTTTTTTTTTTTAAATTTTGACGTGGCCTAAGTTTACTTGGCCTAAACTCTCTGAATCTTGATTTCCCCGTATCTAAAGTAAGGGGCCGTCTACAATCTCAGACATTCCATCCTTCGTGTGTCTACCGTCTCTAGTGCTAACACAGGGCACATCTTGAATGCAGACACGGAACTACTAGGTAGGTGAAATGTGGCCAGTTTGCAAACAATTGAGGGTGCAAATACCGCTTGTACAACGTCTGGTTGTATCTGATGTACACTGCATAGACCTGAAGAGCATATGCGATTAAGGATCTATATTGGCTGCACATATTTCAGGCCAGAAATTTAGGATCTGGTACAGTCTAAGTAGTACAGTCTAAGGAGATTTTATGCCTGAGGAAAAGAAACCCCTTCTAGAGTTTTTTGAGGACACCTAGGGATCATGAGAAAAAAGACATGAGTGCAGAGAAAGATCTTGCTTTCTTTATTGTGGAAATAATGTAGATCCAAAAACAATGGTTAAAAACTAAAGATACTGAAATGTTTGTTTCAGTAGATTTCTGAGAATGGCTAGTTGCAAGTGGTCCAAAACTGAGTTTGGGTACCTGTAGTTCATTTATTCATTCAACTAGTATTTATTGAGCACCTAGGATTTGCCAGGCATGGAAGTGAATCAAAGTCACTGCCCTCATGGAACTCTTACATTTTGTTTTGGGTGGCAGATAAATAAATAAGATAAATGAATTATATAAGATAACAAAAGGTTGTAGGAAGTGGGAAGCATAGAAGAGCCAGGAAAAGGAAGTTTGCAATTGTAAATACAATAGTCAGTAAAGGACTTGCTGGTGAGTTGACATCTGATCCCAATGAGAGAAAGAGCAAAGAGGATATCCAGGGTAGAGGGTTACATACAGAGGTACAGAAAGTTCAAAGGCCATGAGGTGGGAACACCCTTGTGGATTTAAGGAGGCCACCATAGCTGAGTGAAGAGAGTGGTAAGAGATTAGGACAGATAAAGGGGGGGGGGTGCTTGACAGCCAGATCTTGTAAGGCTTTGTAGGCCATTGCAAGGATTTGGGCTTTTAATATGAGCAAAAGAGACGTTGGAGCATTGTGAAAAAAGGAGTGACCTCATCTGATAGACCTTTTAAAAGATTACCCTGCAACTTTATGGAAAATAGCTAAATAAACTGGAGGGTGTGGTAAGGAAGGAAGCGAGACCAGTTAGGCAGTTATTTCAATTAACCAAGATACAATGATGTTGGTGAGAAGTTGTTGAATTATGGATCTATGTTGAAAGTAGAGCTTATACTGATGATGAGAAAGTGTTCTTCAATTTGTAAGTCACATTGAGGGTTATAAATCATACCCATTGAGGGTTGTAAAAGTAATTTATTAGTTGCAACCAACAATTTTTTTAATGTTTATTTTTTTTGAGGGTGGAGAGAGAGAGAGAAAGAGAGAGAGGGAGCAGGGGAGGGGCAGCGAGAAAGGGAGACACAGAATCCAAAGCAGGCTGAGCTGTCAGCACAGAGCCCGACACTTGGCTCTAATCCAGGAACTGTGAGATCACGACCTGAGCTGAAGTCGGATGCTTAACCAACTGAGCCACCCAGGCGCCCTGCAACCAACAATTTTTAAAGTAAAATAGGAATGATCTGAGTGCATTGCATCTGGTAAGACTATTATTTCAAGAAACTTCTGTTTCTGTTGCTTATGTTTTGTTGTAGTGAGTCCTGTATTCCTACTGGGAGTCATGGTCAAAAACATGTTTGAGAGCCACCACTCTCAAAAATTATGCTGTGTAAAAGCATAACCATTCATGATTATGAAATGTGCCTGTGTTTTAATCCCAGCTCTGCCACTAACTGGCTGTTCAGCTTTCTAAGGTACTTAACCTTGGCCGCCTGGATGGTTAAAGTCAGTTAAGCATCTGACTTTGGCTCAGGTCATGATCTTGAAGTTCGTGAGTTTGAGCCCCACATCCGACTCTTTGCTGTCAGTGCAGAGCCCACTTCAGATTCTCTGTCCCTCTCTCTGCCCCCCGCTTGTGTGCTTTCTCTCCCCACCCCACCCCCTCAAAAAATAAATAAACATTAAAAACAAATGGAATGAATGAAATATGGCCCTTTGTAGCAACATGGATGGAACTGGAGAGTGTGATGCTAAGTGAAATAAGCCATACAGAGAAAGACAGATACCATATGGTTTCATTCTTATGTGGATCCTGAGGAACTTAACAGAAACCCATGGGGGAGGGGAAGGAAAAAAAAAAAAGGAGGTTAGAGTGGGAGAGAGCCAAAGCATAGGAGACTCTTAAAAACTGAGAACAAACTGAGGGTTGATGGGGGGTGGGAGGGAGGGGAGGGTGGGTGATGGGTATTGAGGAGGGCACCTTTTGGGATGAGCACTGGGTGTTGTATGGAAACCAATTTGACAATAAACTTCGTATGTTGAAAAAAAAACAAATGGAAGATACTCAGCCTTTTTGTGCTTTGGTTTTTACAACTGTAAAACAGGGATAAAAATAGTGCCTACTATTAATTAAATGAGGACTTAGAACTGTGCCTGAGACATGTGTAAGTACAAATACTAGGATGGGACCCTGACTGATGTGGAATACGGTTCATGTTTATGTTTGTCTTCAGGGTCTCCTTTCCTTTGAGTCTCTCCTATGACCATCTCATCACACTGCTCTCCTGTTGATCACTCTTCTCCAGGGCTCTAAAATTAGCTTTCCCTGTTCTCCCTCCACCAGCAAAACTGTCACTTTAGGGCCCAATATTCCAGCTAAAATAAGGAGTAAAATAGACTGACAAAATGAATTCCTTTAGTGGTGAGTTATTCTTACACAAATGCTTGCATTTTAAAAGATTTGTCAATCCAAATGATCTTAATTTTGGAGATTTCATACTGTGAAAGAAAGTGAAGAAGGTCAAGTAATGGAAAAATTATGATTCAATGTGATGTGTCTCAGAGATTCCATTTACAAGCCACACAGCGTCCTTTTTAAAAAAGAAGAGTCACGCTAAGTGTGCTATTTGTGAAGTTCTTGGAATGCCAGTGAATCTGCAGTCTAGAGCTACAGTGGTACCATGTGCTGCCTTCATTTGGCAAACATTTGTCATGTGCCTGTCGTGTGCATAACAGAGATCTATATATACACAATAATCTCATGCTAGAGTTGTCAGGAGAAGAATCTCCTTGAGGAACATCTGATGGATAATCTCAGCTATTTGGCAGTGACTCTACTGCTTTCTAAAACATTAATATGAATGTATCTGGGGAGTGGGAGAAGGGCTGTGGTCAGAAGGGTCAGAAAACACTAGAGTGTTTCTTAAGGTCTGTGTATGGGAGTGTCTGTTTTGGGAAAGGAAAGGAGTTATTTAGGGTATTATGTATAGTCTGGTCCCAGTCCTGTAAGATTCTGGGTCTGAAGTGGAGGGATCTGCCTTATTTGGCTTTTATATTCATCAGCATTTTTTGTGTATCTTAATTTTGTAGTGATTATATACTGACATTATGAATAATTTTATTTTGTAAAATTTGGAATTGTGTTTTCAAAATCTCTTCTAAGTAGAACAGTTTATTCTGCATTTTTGGGAAATATCCAGACTTAGCCAGGGAAGAGAAGGGAAGATAGGAAGGAAATAGAGCTGAAGTCAGACAAGAAGAAGGACCTAATATAATGGTGATAGAGATACAGAAACCAGAGAGAGATTTTTCAAAAAAGGATAGTACAACACAAAGAAAACGCATTTTGGAAACAAACTCGGGATTAGTTTTAATCTCTCTGAATTACAGTTGATTCATCTGTAAATTGGAGAGAATAACGCTTCATTTGGAGGGTGGTTTTGAAGATTAGATGAAATAATGAAAGCATTCAAGGCATCTGTTATATAGCCCTTGGTAAAAATCAGGCTTTTAATAAATGATAGCCTAAAAAGAGAAGGGCTGATGGCCAGTTGTCTTTGCTGGGTTCTGATGGCAGTTAGACAAAGCAGATGAAGAGGAAGCCTCCCAGAGCCTGGCCAACAAAAAGAATCTAAAGGTCTGTTATCTTACTCTGTGAAGAGGGAGTATAAAGGTGAACTCAGAAAAGGAAGTCAGAGCCCAAGGTTTTAGCCTAAATCGTAGAGAACAGAGGAAGGACGTAAGAAAGAAGTAAGGTTTTGTTGCTGTACAATTAATATTTATTAGAACAATTATTGACATGTACATGTAATGGAGGTAAAGATAGTTGTATTTTATTTAAAAAACAAAAACAAAAACAAAAGCCAAAACTTGCGTGGGAAAAGTCATTAAAAAAGTCCTAAGCATTGATATAACAAATTGACCAAAAAGAGCATATGGAATGCTTTGAAACCATGATAAGAGGAAACTCGAGAGGGTGTTTTAGTGGTGATGGTTTCTTTTTTCTAAAGATAGGTATTTTAAAATGTTCTTTGGCCCTAAATTTAGAGCTAAATCATTTTTACCCTTGCAAATAAATTTAACTTCCTGTTGAAATCCTGCCTCCAGAATTTCCCTGTGGAAGGATGGAGTTGGCAGCCTGTTTGGGGAACAAGGATGAGGGAAGGAAGACTTGAACTGATTTTCTATATTTGTCAGGACCACTTCAGCTGCATATGACAGAAAACAACAACAACAACAACAACAAGGCAACAGTGGCTTAAACAAGAGATAAATTTGTTTCTTTCTTGCATAAAAGTTTAGAGGTGAGCAATTCAAAGCTGGTGTGGCAGGTCTGTAAAGGCAGTCGGAAGCCGGGATCTCTCTAGCTCACAGCTTCCTCCCTCTTATTATGTGGATCTTATCATAGTACCACAAGGCTGCCAGAACTCCAGCTATCATATCCAAGTTCAGGCAATATAATGGAAGAAGAGGAAAAGAAGGGTATACCTCTTCCCTTTAAGCTTTCCTGGAAATACCAGACAGCATTTCTGCTTCTATCTCATTAGCCAAAACTTGGTCACAAGGTACATACAAATGTAACTTGTGTCTGGGCAGCAATGAGACTAGCCAAAACACAGGTTTTGTTATTAAGGAAAGAGAATGAATAACTAGTAGTGTCTGCCACAGTTTGCGTGGCACTTTATTTTCCATTTTAATTGTTCTCAAAGCAACGCGGTTTGGAGCAGGGGGATGGAAGGCCCACGAGGAGTGTCTCCAAGGCAAAAAATGGAACTGATTATTTAATGTGCTTGACCACATGGAGAGATGTTTCACAAACACCTTAGTTTTCTGTCAGAAAGCTTGGGGGTGATTAAGCAAACTTCCCCCAAACTTCAAAAAGACCAGTTGGAGATTGCAGCTATAGACCTATTAGCCAAATGAGCTTGCTACAGCTGAACTCCAGAACCAGCCAGTTTACCTAACCCATTATGGACAGACTGGAGAAATCATGCTCACTGCATGTTTATTCTCAGAAAAGGACAGAGGTGGGGTGCCTGGGGGGCTCAGTCGGTTGAGCGTTTGACTTCAGCTCAGGTCATGATGTAACGGTTCCGAGTTTGAGCCCCATGTGGGGCCCTCTGCTATCAACAGAGAGCCTGCTGCAGATCCTCTGTCCTTCTCTCTCTCTGCCCCTCCCCCTCTCACTCTCCCGCCCCAAAATAAATAAGCTTAAAAACCAAAAAAGGACAGAGGTAAGCCAAGCTCACCAGTTATTTTTCCACAAATTTACCAACTAGGTAAATCACTCTCCACTCCCCAGGAATGGAGTAAATTAACTAGTGCAAAGAGAAGCCAGAGGTTTATTTAGAGAAGCTCTTTCTTTAAAAAAAAAAAAAAAAAGAATTAGGGGAAAGCATTCTTCTTCAGGCATTACATAAGCCCCTTAACTTCTTTTGTGGTCTAATTCCTAAGCTGTAATTTATCTTTCAAGGATATATAAAAATAAAATGTCTGAAATGTTTCAAAAATTAATATATACCCTATAAATAGTTAATAACAATGAATGTTTAATGAGCATCCAGGAGGTGCCAGGCACTGTTCTAAGCCCATTACATGAAATAACTCAATTCCCAGGACACTATTGTTACCCCCAATTTAAAGGTATGTAAACTGAGTGCCCAAGGTTAAGTAGTTTGTTTAAGGTCGGGTAGGAATCAAGTGGAAGAGTGGGATTTCAATTGTATTCTCAGCGACTCTGTTCAGTCAACTCTAAACCTGAGGGCATTGATGTTATCCCCATGGCCTAGAAATCAATAAAGGTTTTCTAAATTGAATTTGGATATTGCTGACTTTATATATGGCTATGACAACAGTGAGTTTGTTTTCTTCTAGGAATATTCTGGCTAATCTAATACTCAGTCATCTCAGGACAGCTGCTTCAGGAAATCTTTCCTTGCCTTGCCCTCTTTCCCCTGGGTCTGGGTTAGGTGTTCCTCTTTCATGTCCTCTGTTGTATGATGTATGATATCATGTTGTATAATAACTGCCTTTTCTCTTTCTCACTAGCGTTTTTGAGGCAGGGATTGTGTTTCCTGTGTCTGGATGGCACAGCTGTAAATTGTTTACATTTCTTAGATGTATTAAGAAAACTATATTTTCTTCTTTTTAAAAAAATTTAAATGACTTTTATTTTAGAATAGTTTGAGTTAAGAAAATAGTTGCGAAGAGAATACAGAGAGATCCCAGTTTCCCCTGTTGTTAAGATCTTACAATAGTATTATTCATGTGTTACAATTAGTGAACCAATATTGATACATTATTACAGTCCATAGTTTATTAGATTTCCTTACTTTTTACCTCCTATCCTTTATCTGTTCTGGGAGCCCTTCAGGATACCACATAACGTTTAGTTGTCATGTCTCCTTAAACTCCTTTTGGCTGTGACAGTTTCTCAGACTTTCCTTTAAGAAAAAAAAGTTTTTATTGATATATAATGGACATATACCATTGTGTAAATTCAAGGTGTGCAATGTGTTGATTTGATATATATTGCAAATATGATTACCACTATAGAGTTAACTAACATTCCACCACATCACATAATCATTTCTTTTTGGGGATGCAAACCTGTAAGACCTAGTCTTCTAGTAAGACCTGGCCTCTTTGAAGTTCATAATACTGTATTATTGTCTATAACCACTATGCTATACATTAGATATCCAGGACTTATTTATCTACTGGTTGCAAGTTTGTAACCTTACAATATCTCCCCATTTCTCCCCCCTTCAGCCCCCATACATACTATATCTTCTTTAGCCATTCGTCCATTGATAGATACTTAGGCTGTTTCCTTTCTTTCTTTCCTCTCCTCTCCTCTCCTCTCCTCTCCTCTCCTCTCCTCTCCTCTCCTCTCCTCTCCTCCCCTCCCCTCCCCTCCCCTCCCGTCTCCTCCCCTCCCTTCTCCTCTCCTCTCCTCTCCTCTCCTCTCCTCTCCTCTCCTCTCCTTTCCTTTCCTTTCCCTTCCTTCCTTTCCTTCCTCTCTGTCTCTCCCTCTCCTTCTTTCTTGCTTTCTTTCATGATTTCAGGAGTAGAATTTAGTGATTCATCACTTATATATAACACCCAGTGCTCATTCCAACAACTGCCCTCCTTAATGCCCATCATCCTAGGTTGTTTCCATCTATATTTTTAAAAACTGCTCTGATCCCCTTTACTGTTCTCCAACTGCTGGACATGGGAAAGCAAAAATAATTTTTGTCTGTTTTGAAACTAATCCTGATCCAATTATTTAAATAATTTCTTTGGGGCACGTGGGTGGCTCAGTAGGTTCAGTGTCTCACTCTTGATTTCAGCTCAGGTCATGATTTTGTGGTTCATGGGATCAAGCCCCACATTGGGCTCTGCCTTTCAGCACAGATTCTCTCTCTCCCTCTCTCTCTGCCCCTCCCCTGCTTGTGTTCTCTCTCTTTTTCAAATATATAAACATTAAAAAAAAATAATAATCTCTTTAAACTTGCCTCTATGAAATAATTGTTTTATTGTTTCCATCCCCCTTCTCCGTACTTCTAAGCTGATGTCTGCCATACAGAGCAGGGTCTCACATGGAATCATTGCTATGGAGGAGTTGAACTCTGTGGCCTTGAACTGGGCATTGTGTCAGGGCTGGTGTTACCTAAAGTACATCTGTATAGTCCTGTTCCTGGTTATCCTGTTGACATAAGCTACTAATGTGTATAGCTGATAAATTCCTGGTCATTCTTTCTTGGCTTGGTCAGAGCCTAGAAGCCTTCTCTGCTGTTTAGGCTTCCTTGAGGTCCTCCTTCCGCTGCAGAACCCCTCCAAGAGTCTGAAGGGTTCTTAACCTGGCCCAAGGGCCAAGGCATCCATTTCATAAGCCTTTGCTGGAATCACCTCACTCTGCCATGGTGGATCCATGTAATATGGGCTGGGGATGGAAACTAGGTCCTGCCTGTAACTGATGTCCTTGCTTTACCCTCCTAACCATGCTGGGGCTCCCCTTTTTGGACCTTCCCCACCTTTTTTTTTTTTTTAACCTAGCATAACACTCTTCAACCAGAGTTCAAAACAGGGAGCAGAACAAAAAGTCCTCTATGCATTTGACAAATACTGTACCTGCTGTGTGGTAAGCACCATTCAGGAACTGTAGGAACAGTAATGAACAAAGCAGACATAAATCCTTGCCTATCTGGAGTTTCTATTCTTTAAAAAAAATTTTTTTAATGTTTATTTATTTTTGAGACAGAGAGAGAGAGAGAGAGAGCGAGCACATGAGCAGGGGAGGGGCAGAGAGAGAGGGAGACACAGAATCTGAAGCAGGCTCCAGGCTCTGAGCTGTCAGCACAGAGCCAGATGCAGGGCTCAAATTCATGAACTGCGAGATCAGGACCTGAGCTGAAGTCAGATGCTTAACCAACTGAGCTACCCAGGTGCCCCTGGAGTTTATATTCTAATAATACCCTGAACCTGTCTGACTTGTTCCCACCAGGACACATCACACTATTTCTCTCACGTCCCTCTCTCTTTAGATGGTCACATTTTCACAATTATTCAAGCCCAGAAGGAATGGATTTCCCTTCCTTCCTACCAGGAACTAGTTCATTAGTCCCTGTCTCTAATGTTAAATGAGAGATAAAAGAACTTACAAAGTTCTGTATCAAACATGCCTATAGTCTTGCTGCAAAATCGTATTTTGAGTGAAAAGTGTTTAATATTAACCCTTCTTTCTCTTTACATTAATTCTTTAGCAACCCAAGACTCTTACTGAGGCAGTTGGGTATCCTAGGCCAAATGGGAGAAAGTCTGGTATGTTGCAAAGGCAAATGATAAAGGTACATTTATATCTTTAAAATAGTATCCTGGATTACATCAGGATCTCCATTGCCTGGGTCAGTACCTGACACTGAAAGCCATTCAATAATGGCTATAAGAATGAGTGAAAGGTGGAAGGAATGGATAACTTAATGGATTATATTATATTTATACTTTTGTTTCTGGATCAACGAATAATTTACTTTAGGCTAACATTTTTTTTTTTAACGTTTATTTATTTTTGAGACAGAGAGAGACAGAGCATGAACGGGGGAGGGGCAGAGAGAGAGGGAGACACAGAATTGGAAGCAGGCTCCAGGCTCTGAGCCATCAGCCCAGAGCCTGACTCGGGGGCTCGAACTCACGGACCGCGAGATCCTGACCTGAGCTGAAGTCGGACGCTTAACCGACTGAGCCACCCAGGCGCCCCTTTAGGCTAACATTTTTGACATTTACTTTAGGCTAACATTTCTGGCTTATTTCACTTACCATCACCTCCTTAGGGTTCACTCATGTTGTCATGTGTCAGAATTTCCTTCCTTTTTAAGGCTGGATAATATTCCATTGTATGCATTTACCCCATTTTGTTTATCTATGCATGTGTCATTGGACATTTGGGTTGTTTATGTCTTACCTACTGTGAATAATGCTGCTGTGAACATAGGTGTACAAATATCTCTTTGAGACTCTGCTTTAAGTTCTTTTGGAAATACACTCAGAAGTGGAATTGCTAGATCATATGGTAATTCAATTTTTAATCTTTTGAGGGTCTGTCATACTGTTTTTCATAGCAGCTGTACCATTTTTAAAAAATTTTTTTTAACGTTTATTTATTTTTGAGACAGAGAGAGACAGAGCATGAATGGGGGAGGGTCAGAGAGAGGGAGACACAGAATCCGAAACAGGCCCCAGGCTCTGAGCTGTCAGCACAGAGCCCGACGCGGGGCTCGAACTCACGGACCGTGAGATCATGACCTGAGCCGAAGTTGGCCGCTTAACCGACTAAGCCACCCAGGCGCCCCACAGCTGTACCATTTTAGATTCCCATCAACAGTGCACAGGGTTTCAATTTCTCCACATCATTGCCAGCACTTGTTCTTTTCTTTTTTAAAAATTATTCTATTTTTTTAATGTTTGTTTATTTTTGAGAGAGAGAGAGCCAGCAGAGGAGGGGCAGAGAGAGAGGGAGACACAGAACCTGAAGCAGGGTCCAGGCTCTGAGTTGTCAGCACAGAGCCCGATGCGGGGCTCAAACTTGTGAACCATGAGATCATGACCTGAGTCAAAGTCAGACGCTTAACTAATTGAGCCACCCAGGCGCCCCTCTTTTCTTTTCTTTTCTTTTCTTTTCTTTTCTTTTCTTTTCTTTTCTTTTCTTTTCTTTTCTTTTCTTTTCTTTTCTTTTCTTTCTTTCTTTTCTTTTCTTCTTTCTTTCCTTCCTTCTTTCTTTCTCTCTCTCTCTTTCTTTCTTCTTTCTCTCCCTTCCCTCCTTCTTTTCTCCTTTTCTGTCCTTATACAGACCATCACATAGTACATTGTATAAAAATAAAATTACATGAAATATAATCTATGAGTGATATGTGCTATATAGATTCTCAGTTTGATGACCAACACAGCCTAATTTACCAGGACACTTGGCTGAAGTATTTCACTGCCAATCCAGTAAACTCAGAGGAAAGGTCAACAGTATAAGACAGAGGCTAATCTGTTTTAACTGCCTAAGGTTTAAAAAAAGCCCTCTTCTCAATTTACAGTGACCGTGGGAGTCATTTTCCTGCTTACACAGTGATTAAAGGGATTGTATATCATGAATGTAGCATAGTGGATAATCAGCAAAATGTTAAGGTTAAATTAAATTAATCAGCACTTTGGAAAGTTTATTGCATGAACATAGGTTACATGTCCTGTCAAGGCAAGTGATTGCTTCTTTATTTACATAGAAAAATAGTAATAAGCTTTCATTTTCTTTCTTTTTTAAAGTATTTTATTGGAAATGATTTATTTAGAGATTCAAACATAGTAAAGTTACATTTGAAAAATATATGTGGCTGGGGCGCCTGGGTGGCGCAGTCGGTTAAGCGTCCGACTTCAGCCAGGTCACGATCTCGCGGTCTGTGAGTTCGAGCCCCGCGTCGGGCTCTGGGTTGATGGCTCAGAGCCTGGAGCCTGTTTCTCATTCTGTGTCTCCCTCTCTCTCTGCCCCTCCCCTGCTCACGCTCTTTCTCCCAAAAGTAAACATTAAAAGATTAAATATATATGTAATAGTGTTATTGAAATACAAATATATGTAATGTACACTAAATTTAGAACAGATTCAGTATTTTAGTCTGAACCGATTTTGTGAATCATACTATATTCATTTAATATATCTCCAGGATCCATCTTGACTTTTCTTTCTCTCCTTTGTAGGGCTTATTGATTCTTCGATATTTTCATATAAGTTTTTAAAAAGTTATGAAAATTTGAGGTGATTTCTAATTCCTTTGTGTTATATCTTAATAGTAACATTAAAATTAAAATGTCAGACAACATTCTTGTGTTTATAATTCTGGAAGGCTTAGGAGGCATGGTGACACAAAAGGTGATTAGTAAGCATATTCAGGTTTGAGAAGCACCATTATGCCTTTGTGCTTCAAGTTTAGGCCTTCCTAACCTCCATTTTTAGGGACCCTCTACCCTGTAGCTTTCTGAAATCTGCAAGCCATCAGCCAATTCAGCTGGATGAGCTTGAACTAAAATGGAATTTCTCAGCAATACTGAGAAATATTTAATGAACTAATGTGATGATTTTTATATGAATACTGTGGAATCAATGTATCCTTCTTTTTGTATATTAAAAATTGCCTATATTGGAAAATGAATATAGACTATATGAATAGTTTACAGTCAGTTTTACCACAGGTCACATCATCTCTGGGCTGAAAAAGTTCTTTGGCACCTTATTTAGTATATGTGTTGTGTACCTACACAGCATTGTCTTGCAATATAATGATCAAATTGGTTTATAATATCAAATATAGAAAAAAAAATCAAACTTACACAAGTAATGAGTTTTCCTCCAAAGAATAAATGGGCCACACAACGTTGTGACAAGCTCAGTAGCCGTGTTTTGTCAGCTCATACCTAGAGGAGTACTTAAACCCATGTTAGTTGTATTTTACCTGGTAGCATAATCACAGATAAGGTTGTCTGCTTAATCCCTGGGATTAGTTGAAGAGGCAGAATGTGGTGTTATCTGTCATAATCAGGACCAGGGTAGCTGCTCAGTCTGAAAGATTGGAGAAACACAGTAAGAATCGGGCAAAGAGTTTGGGGAGAAGGCTGCTGCTATTTAACAGGCTGGGAATGTCACCCCAGAAGTGACACAGGGAAAGCAGGCTAATTCTAGACCCTTTGACATATTCCATGCGTGGTTCTCACTGGCAATGCTCCATCTGCTGATCAGATGTCCTGAGTCTTCCCTACTAGGCAGAGTGCAAGTGGGCAGGGGCAAGAAGCTCTGCTCTTTGGGCGCTTGAGCTCACGGTTCACCTTCTAGGGCAAATGCTCTTCCTGAGACTTCCATGAGGTGCTCTGCTCGTTGAAGTCCACAGATTTACAACTTTGAAGATTCTATCTATCTCTTATGGAAAATGGGTGCCACTGCAATTTTGTAGTCTTCCCCATGGGTATTTTCATGAACTGTTGCCAGGTGAGCGTATACTGCTTTATCAATGTTTCTAGGACTATCTGAAAAATAGCACAGGTATTTTTATGATAGGGTTATGTTCATAACCTATGTTTTATTAGCATAAAGCAAAAATTAATTCAGTGACTCATAGGCAAAGGTAATAAACTCTATTTCCCCGCGCCACCAATTTCCTAATTTTGTGAAGGTGTGAACATTTCTATCTATGGCTGAGTGAATATGTGGAGAATTTCTGTTTTGGCTTCTTGGATGCTGTGCTCAAGTTGGGAGTCACTAGTACTTTTGCTGTTCAGAGTGTGAGCCAAGGGCCAGCAGTATCCCACATCACCTGGGAGCTTGTTAGAAACACGGAATCCCAGGCTGAACACCACATCAACTAAATCAGAGTGCATTTTAACAATATATCTAGGTGATTTGTAAGTACATTCAGGTTTGAGAAGCACCAGTCATGCCTTTGTGCCTCAAGTTCATACCTTCCAAAACCCCCATTTTTATGGACTCCTTAACTTTTCTGAAATGTGCAAGCCATTAGGTAGCCAAATCAGTTGGATGCTTTTTAAATCCTAAAATCTACAACGTTGTGTGCCCTAAGTTGTACTTCCTTATTTGTCAGAAAAGGGGGACTTTTTTTCTTTTGTGTTCTTTATATATTTTACTTCTTTCCTCTTGATGATTTTTGCTCTTGAAGGCAAAGCATCACCTTTGGCTTTCAGACAACATATTTTCTCTCTGATCAACTTGAGGACTTTTTTCTATGACATCTCCCTCAACAACATTGAGATACTGGGTTTCTGTTTACTGTTGAATTATCAGAAAGGTGGGCTGCCATTAATTTCAATATTGTGTGTGTGTGTGTATATATATATATATATATATACACATACACATATATATATACATATATATGTATATATATTTTTTTTTTGAGAGAGAGAGAGAGGGAGGGTGCAAGTGAGCAAGGGGCAGAGAGAGAGAGAGAGAATGCCAGGAGGGACAGAAGAGAGAGAGAGAGGGAAGGAGAGAAAGAGAGAGAGAGAAGTGGAGCTCACCCAAAGCGAGGCTCATACTCGTCCAATGTGGGACTTGAACTCACAAACTGAGATCATTACCTGAGCTGAAGTCAGATGCTTAATGACTGAGCTACCCAGGCGCCCTCAATATTGTATGTTTTCAAGTAGTTTTACAGTACCTTTAAAAATAAAACCACCAGGGGTGCCTGGGTGGTTGTTGGTTAAGGGTCTGACTTTGGCTCATGATCATGATCTCATGGTTCATGGGTTTGAGCACTGTGTTGGGCTTTGTGCTGACAGCTCGGAGCCTGGAGTCTGCTTCAGATTCTGTCTCCATCTCTCTCTGTCTTTCCCCCACTTGCACTCTTTCTCTCTCAAAAAACTAAACAGTAAAAAAAATAATAAAACCACCAAAAAGACTGCTTGGTAGCTTTTTATGCCACGTCGAACTTTTTTGTCTTGTTTGACTTTTCTCCACATTGTAGAAATCTTTCATGATCCAGTAATTGCACTGTTGGGTATTTACCCAGGAGAAGTGAAGACTCTAACTCAAAAAGATATATATACCCCTATGTTTATTGCAACATTATTTACAATAGCCAAGACATGGAAGCAACCTAAGTGTCCATCAATAGACAGATGGATAAGGAAAGTGGTGTGTGTGTGTGTGTGTGTGTGTGTGTGTGTGTGTGTGTGTGTGTGATGGAATATTACACAGCCATAAAAAGAATGAGATCTTGCCTTTTGAAACAACATGGATAGACCTAGAGGGTATTCTGCTAAGTGAAATAAGTCAGACTGAGAAAGACAAATGCCATATAATTCCACTCATAAATGGAATATAAAAAATGAATAAGCAAGCAAAAAGCAGAATCAGAACCATAAATACAGAGAACAAATTGATAGTTGCCAGTGAGGAGTTGGGCAAAATCAGTGAAAGAGAGAGGGAGATCCAGGCCTTCAGCTATGGAATGAATAAGTCATGGGAGTAAAAATCAGAGCACAAGGAATACAGTCAATGGTATTGTAATAGTGATGCAATGGGACAGATGGTAGCTATACTTGCGAACATAGCATAGTGCATAAACTTGTCAAATCACTACGTTGTACATCTGAAACTAATGTAACTTTGTGTGTTAACTATACTCAAATAATAGTTAAAAAAAGAATCTTAGCCATAAGTCTCCTGTTATTTTATTCTAGAACTTTGAACCAATTAAGGGAAAAATACTTATTGCACATTTTCTCATCTCTGTTCCTTTAGTTTTGTTTTCTTTAACCACCCCCCCCCACACCCTTCTTTGTTATAAAAGGAAAAAAATCTTCATGGGACATGTCGCCATTTTGAAATTTAGGTATGTGTGTATATACTATTTTTGCGTGTGTATCAGAAGTCACATTTTGAAATATTCTCTGTAAGTCACACTTAAACCTTTTTAGTTGGTAAAGGCCAACAACATTATGGTTTGTTTCATAAGACCTCTCTTTACTTTGAAACCATATCCTCTGTTTCGTTGTTTTCTCTAAAAACCACACAGGATGATGAAGAAATAAAGTGAGAGAAGTCTGCTGAATTAGACATACAACATGCTATGCTAAGTATCATTTATTAAATTATATCTAGAATTTCATGGCACAAGGAGTAGGATCGTCTGAAAGTGACCCCGAGAGCTCACTCTTAGTTACCTGAACCACTGGGCCATTTGGAACTTGGAATACCCTTCCATCACTGGGAGAAACCACACTTGAACCCAGTGTCCTATAAGATTTATGGCATTATTTTACCCTCTCGTGGGAACCACAACTTTGTGTGGTCTCTGCTGTCCTTGGGTGCTGAGAAGCTGGCTTTCACAGTTACTTCCTCTAAATAGGTAATATGCAATCCAGACCACCTAACATTTAAGTTATCTGCTTAGTCTTCTGAGAAGGTTGCTTTCATGCTTGCCCTCTAGTGTGGAGGGGTCTTTTTCCTGAAATACTGGGCTGACTGTCCTTCAGCTGGCCTGGGTCCCTGCATACTTCTTCATGGGGAAAATGGTAGAATCAAAGGACCTGTGACTTTTCTTGCTGCTGACTTTTTGAGTATTCTCAATAAAACCTATCTTTTTAACCCTTACAATATGATATTATAAAATTTACCCTGAGCTCTGGTGGCCACCACAAAAGGACCCATCTTGCACAACACATTTATTGGTGATAATCAAAGCTTTGTTCTGCATGCCTCACTTTGGGCAGTTCGTATCTCAGTTCGAATAATTGTAACATGGATTGGAGTCACTGGCCATGTTCATATTTTGCTTTGGAGAAAATGTCTTCCTATTTAAGTCTATTAACTCATGCATCTTCTTCTCAGCCATCTACCTCCCTTATTCACATCTCTCCTTGCCCAGCTAAGATTCCGTGATGTATTGTTCAATAATACTGTTGCTAGTTCCCTAAACTCCCTTCCCCTTTGTCTTCTTTGTGGCATCTGCCAAAGCTGCAACTGTGGAAAAACCAACCCCTTTGTCTCCATCTGCACCTGACCAACCACTAGTGGAGAGAGTTACACAATAGGGCATGTTGATTTCACAGAAGATTAGTTAAAATAACTTCAAACTGTATAGTCACCCTGAAATGATTCTCAGTCTCTCTCCCATTTTCCATAATGATTGTTGCAAACCTCTTCTTCCTCTCATCTGCTAGGATTCTCAGAAGGGGGTCTTGACTTTCATTTTCTAGAGAAAATAGAAGCCATTAAATGGAACTCCATTGCCTGTCCTATTCCCAGCACACACAACCCTAACTGCATCTCTATCCATAATATTCTATTTCCCTTCACAATATGGGTATAATTATTTTCCTAAGGCTAAATCATCCTCTAGTGCTTTTATTTTACCCCCTCCACCTTTTAACGTACCTGAAGTTGTGGATTATCTTTTCTCTGAGTATTCAAACTTTCTCTCATCTCAGTTGAAGCTTTTAAAAAGGCTCAAGTTTTTCCCCATTAAGAGAAAGAGAGGGGCGCCTGGGTTGCTCAGTCAGTTAAGTGCCCGACGTGGGCTCAGGTCATGATCTCACGGTTTGTGAGTTCGAGCCCAGCATTGGGCTCTGTGCTGACAGCTCAGAGCCTGGAGCCTGCTTTGGATTCTATATCTCCCTCTCTCTGCCCCTCCCCTGTTCGTGCTCTGTCTCTTTCTCTCTCAAAAATGAATAAATAATCAAAGACATTTTTAAAAAAAGGAGAAAGAGAGAAAGACAGAAAGAAGAAAAAAATCTTCACTTGATTCCTTTATTCCCTTCTAGGTACTGCCCTAGTTTCTCTTTACAGACATATTTTTGAAAAATTGTTTCTATGTAGTATTTCTGTTTCTCTCCTGCTAGCAATTTCTAAATGCTCTCCAAGCTAATTTCGGCTTGTATTACTCTATCTCAGGATTTCTTAACCTTGGTGCTATTGGCATTTTAGGCTGAATCATTCTTTTATGTGTGCGGTGCCGTCCTGTACAGTTTTGGATGTTTAACAGCATCTGTGGTCTTTATTCACTAGATGCAGGCAGCAGCCCTCTCCCTCCAGCTGGGACAACCAAAAATGTCTTTAGACATTGCCAAATGACCCTCATGGGGCAAAATTGTCTCTGGTTAAGAATCATTCCTCTATGACTTTGATGATGCTAAATTTCATTTTTTTTTATGTGACTTGAAATCACGGTGGCATCTGACATTGTTAACTTCTCCCTTCTTAAGACAACATTTTTCTCTCACTTCCAATGACCTAATATTCTCTTGATTTTCCTTTTTCCTCTCAAACTGTTTCCTTTCTTTCCTTTCTTCCCTCTTTCCTTTCCTTTCCTTTCCTTTCCTTTCCTTTCCTTTCCTTTCCTTTCCTTTCCTTTCCTTTCCTTTCCTTTCCTTTCCTTTCCCCCCTCTCCCCCTCCTCCTTTCTCTCTCTCTTTCTTTAAATCTCCTTTGCAGGTTCATCCTTTGCCAATGGATAATTAAGTGTTGGCATTCTCTTCTTACTCAACTCTCTTTCTGGGGAATCTCATCCCAGTCCAAAGCTTTAATTTCCATATTTGTACTTCTGCTTCCAGCTACAAGGAACTAGCTTCAGTATGGTGAACAGGCCAACCTTCCTACCATCAGCAAGAAAAAAAGCTGGATACAATAGTTTACCCATACTTTGTGAGTCTTATCTCTATGTGATAGCCTTATCCTTTAGAGAGAAAAAAAAACTCTCCTAGTTCTATCTTTCGAAAGGTAAGAAAATTAGTTCTTAATAAGAATAATACAGATAAAGATGGAAATGATGGGGCACCTGGGTGGCTCGGTCTGTTGAGTGTCCAACACTTGATTTCAGCTCAGGTCATGATCCCAGACTCTGTGCTGAGTGTGGAGCCTGCTTAAGATTTTCTCTCCCTCCCTCTGCCACTTTCCGCTGCTTGCACTCTCACTCTCTCTCTCTTAAAAAAAAAAAAAAAGGAAATGATATTCCTCACATTGGCCTGGAAGGGCCTACATAATCAGCCTTTAACCCTGCCTCTCACCTCTGTACCCTTCCTAACCTCCTTCTCCATCACCATCCCTCTTCCTACTTGGCCATGGTTCAGTACTTTGCTCATGCTCCATCACAGGGCACTTTTTTCCTAGAATGCTTCTCTCACCCACATCTGCCTTTTTAACTCATCCTTCAGGTCTTACTTCAAGCAGACTTCCTCAAGCAGCACCCCCTGACCTTCCTGACCAGTGTCAGTCTCCCATTATGGAGCCCTTTAGTGGTCCCCGAACCTCTCCTTATGGCAGCTTTACACTTTACAGTAGCAGCTTTACACTTACTTGTGCGGTTAATGAGGTAGCAGAATACAGTTGAGTGGTGAAGAGCAGGGATTTTGGAACCAAGAGTTTCCTCATCTTTAAAATGGGTACAGTAATAGAACCTAACTTTAAGGTTTGTTGTGAGTCTTGAATGACTTAGTGTTATGTACAATGCTTAGAATGGTGCCTGGAGCATAGTAAGCATATGTAAATGTCTGCTATAATTAAAAAAAAATTAATTATCACCTGTCCTTCCCACTATTTTTGCTCATCACTTTTTTCTCAGTGCCAACACAGTTTATGACACATAGCAGGCTTATGGTAACTGCCAGGTTAATGCATAAATTAAAATATTTGGAAAAAGAAATGCTATATAAATGCGAAACACAGTTGTATAGATGAAAAAATAGAGATTTTGCATTGTATTTTTAAAATGATTCTATTACTGGGATGCCTGGGTGGCTCAGTTGGTTGAGCATCCGACTCTTGATCTCGGCTCAGATCTTGATCTCAGGGTCATGAGTTCAAGCCCCACATTGGGCTCTGTATTGGGTGTGAAGCCTACTGAAACACACACACACACACACACACACACACACACACAAAAGAACATAAAATAAAAATGAAATGGTTTTACTATATTCATTCACTATTTTCATTTGCACAGTCTAAGCTGAGAGAAAATAGGTGATTTCTTAATTTTAGGAAAATTTAAATAATATTTTATGCCGGTTGAGTTCATTATAACAAAATCAGTGTAGTCAGAATCTTTGAGTTAAAATAGTGTAAATTTGAAATTTATATCCAAATTCAAATTTCTGTATTAAATACATTAGAAGTAGATATAACTTTCCTTAACAGACAATGAAAACAAACATCTTAGACTTAGAGGTTAAGGCTTAGAAAACAATGAGCCATTTTAGCTCTTAAATGATCATGCAAGATTTTTTAAACAAACTTTCAAAGACTCAGTTTTTTGATGACAAGGTATTAAATAAATATGAATTGGACAAGAAAATTGGGCTCTGTAAGCATGTATCTGAGATTATGTATCTGGCCCAGAAATCACTGGATTCTTTGAGTCATTATGAATTATTAGATATTAATAATTTGAGAAATAATCATGCCGCATGAGCAACGATAATTCAATGCAAAAAATCTAAAGGCACGAAGAGATATTGATAAAGTAGTATCTTGTCATTTGTATTAGTCAGCTCAGGCTGCCATAACAAAATACTACAGATTGGGTGGCATAAACAACAGAAATATACTTCTCACAGTTCTGGAGGCTGAGAAGTCCAAGATAAAGGTGCTGACTGATTTTATTCCTGGTGAGAGCTTTTTTCCTGGTTTGTTGATAGCCACCTTCTCACTGTCATCACATGATAGTGAGAGCAAGCTCAGGGCTCTCTTCTTCTTAAAAGGGTATCAGTCCCATCAGATTAAGACCCTATCCTTATGACCTCATTTAACTTTTATCACCTCCTCACAGGTCTTATCCCTAAATACAGTCACACTGGGGGTTAGGGTTCAGCATATGGATTTCTAGGAGACACAAACATTTAGTCCATAACACCATTCAAAAGAAGGAGAGAATAGGGGCGCCTGGGTGGCTCAGTCTGTTAAGCGTCCGACCTCAGCTCAGGTCATGATCTTGGGTTCATGAGTTCAAGCCCCATGTCAGGCTCTGTGCTGATAGCTCAGAGCCTGGAGCCTGCTTCAGATTCTGTGTCTCCCTCTCTCTCTGCCCTTCCCCTGCTTGCACTCTGTCACCGTATCAAAAATAAATAAATGTTAAAAAAAAAAAGGAAAGAATATTATTCAGGTGAATATGCCAAAAACTTTTAGAGGAAGAGGATTTTGGGGTTGACTTCAAAGGATTTGGACTTACAGAGTTGGAAATTATAACATGATCTGATTATTCTATGTGGAAAGAAGAAGGCATGTAGGATCTGTGTGCAGCCAGTGAGAATTTCGGGTTGATTGGTCTCCTAGTACATGAGAGGGAAATGAGTGGAAAGTATGTGAATTCCAAGGCATGAGAAATTTGAATGATGAGCTGTGGAATTTGTATTTTATTTCATGAGCAATAGGGAGCCACATTTTTAAAAAGGAATGATATCAGGGGTACCTGGGTGGCTCAGTTGGTTAAGCTTCCAATTCTTGGTTTCAGCTCAGGTCATGATTTCGCAGTTTATGGCATTGAGCCCTGTAGTGGGCTCTCCCTCTGCCCCTCCTCTGCTCTCTCTCTCTCTCTCAAAATAAATAAATAAACTTTAAAAAAAAAAAGGAAAATTTTAAAAAATTAAAAAGAAATATCAGAGCTGTTCTCACAGAATATTAATCTGAGAGAGATTTTAAGGGGCTGAAACTGGTAGCTTACTACTGGTCTGGTTAGGAGGTTGTATTACTAGTCAGGAAAGAGGTAACGAGAGCCTGATCTGTAATAGTGGTATCAGGTACTCACCCATGAGTCCAACATTGATCCTTCCTTAATAAGCCAGCTTTCTAGTGGTGAATCATACAAATAAACTAGTAATTACAATATAATGGGATAAGTGCTAGGATAAGATTCAATTCACTAGTACTATCTAATAATTTTAAGCTTGAATATACCTAATCAAAATGCTCAATATTTACAAGGCAAAAATGGATAGAACTACAGGGAGTATTTGACAAATCTGCAATCACAGTGGAATATTTTGATTCATATCTCAAAATTAATGATAGAGTAGACAAAATATTAATAATGATATAGAAGCTTTGAATAATGCCAGTAACTGTATTGATGTTGGCTTAAATCAGAGACTAGCAGGGGCCCAGAGAATAATGTATCCAACAACTAGAGAATATACCTTGATACTGTTTTTCCTTCCCCCAAATTCTCTTTCACAGTCTCCATTTTCCCACTTTTCAAAAAAAAAGGAATACCTCTTATCCATCCCAAATTTTCCATGATGCATCATCTTGGGGAATACAAACTTTAGATGTATAATATTGGCATTGGAGAATTCTCCCTCTCTCTCTTTTTATTTTAGAGAGAGAGAGAGAGCATGTGTAGGAGAGGGGCAGAGGGAGAGAGGGAACATTTATGTATGTATGTATGTATGTATGTATGTATGTATGTATGTATTACTTGCAGAGAGAGAGAATCCTAAGCAGGCCCCACGCTGCCGGCACGGAGCCCGACAGGGAGCTCTATTTCACGACCCTGGGATCATGACCTGAGTGGAAATCAAGAGTCAGATGCTCAACAACTGAGCCACTCAGGTGTCCTGGAGAATTCCCTTTTAATCTTAAACCTTCCATAGGCCATTGTCTTTTCCTGTCTTATATGAATATCCGTTTAGGGTGAGTCATGACATGAGAGAAGTAGTAATGTGACCTGTGTTGGGATATTCCAAAGTCAGTAGTAAGGTGCAGTTGGAGGACAGTTTTTGTTTGACAGTTTATTTGACCTCTTTCATATTCATATTTTGTCAAACAGTGAGTTACCCCTGAGGGAGTCACGTCAGAGCAGCACACTCAGATGGGTCAGAAAGGCAGGCGGCAAGGATGCGGCCCCCATGCTGTAGCTGTAGCCTTTCCAGTCAAAGCGCTGGAGTCTTCAAGGGCTTACCCTGGCGAGAAGCACTTCCTGAATAAGAAACTGGGAGAAAATGATAGATGTGGCTTAACCAATAATTATGATAATTATGATAATTATGAAACATAAAGAAGTTTTTCTTAACTATTAATAATAAAAAGAAAATGTATTAATTATGTTGAAGAAGTCTTGATTATCTTTCTCTTTTTCCCATAGAAAATGATATAAAAAGCCATCATCATTTGAAGGGGTGATTGAAAGTGTCAGCTCAGAGTCACCTGGGTTACTCAGTCGGTTAAGGGCTGGCCCTTGATTTCAGTTCAGGTCATGATCTCACGGTTGTGGGATTGAGCCCCATGTTGGGCTCTGTGCTGACAGCTTAGAGCCTGCTTGGGACTGACTCTCTCTCTCTCTCTCTCTCTCTCTCTCTCTCTCTCTCTCTCTCACTTTCATTTCTGCCCTTCCCCCACTCTCTCTTTCAAAATAAATAAATAAACTTAAAAAAAGTATCAGCCCAAAAATGTAGAACAAGTGAGATATGTTCATGATATTTTCTGTTTTTCTAGGTTATATGATGTTTGTGGAGTTTATCATCCTTTAAATTTATAATTTGTTGTGATTTTATTCCTGTATTACATATTTACTTTTATACCATTTTTTGTTAATAATGTATTTTTTATTTTTTTAAATTTTTAATATTTTTTTTGTATTCTTTTTTTTAAAGAGGTCTGCAACTCAAGTTATATTTGAACAAAACCTGAATCCATCCTTAGACCTGATCTTTTTCTGTCTATTTCTCTCATCATTGCCTTTCATGTTCTTAAAAGCAGGACCGGGGCACCTGGGTGGCTCAGTCGGTTAAGCGGTCATGATTTCGCGGTCCGTGAGTTTGAGCGCCGCGTCGGGCTCTGTGCTGACAGCTCAGAGCCTGGAGCCTGTTTCAGATTCTGTGTCTCCCTCTCTCTGACCCTCCCCCGTTCATGCTCTGTCTCTCTCTGTCTCAAAAGTAAATAAACGTTAAAAAAAAATTAAAAAAAAAAAAAAGCAGGACCTACACTAACACTAATATATATGGGATGCAGAACAAATATTCCAAAAATACCACCTATGACTTAGTGCCCTAAATTTTAGAAAAACAGCTTTATTAAATTAATTCCTCCTTCTCCAATATTAATATGTTGTTCCAATTATTAGATGCAAAATAAAAACTTAATATATTTTAAGTTTCACTAACAGAACTTCTATTCTCACTACTTATGTATAAAAATGAGATTTTTTAAAGTACTGTAGGTGTAAATAAAAAATAAGAATAGCTAAATCCTGACTTATTCTCACAATAAAGTATTATTAACCCATGGATAAATAAACTTTTTAAACACATTTAAAAATATTAGTCAACTTAAAAATTTGTGAAGGATACACGGCTTTCACATTTCTTTAAGGGCATGCAAGCAACAACATTTGGAGACAACTGATCTAGGCAAATAACTATGAAAGGCTATATAAATCAATCATGCAACTCCTTTAAGGGAGCCACCATCTATTTTTAACTGTCCTGTTGGCAGATTTCAGCAGACAGCTGTATCAGATGGGTGGAGGCTGCCTGATGGTGTGGAAGAACACAGTGTTGGCTCACTTATTTTCAGTTGTGAAACCTTCCCTTCAAATCCTAAAACTTAAATAATGCAATTGAGGCGAACATTTTTATAGTTTGGGGTGGAAATAACTCCCATTCGTGCTGTATAACAGAGAGCATGGGGGTCCACAGGCCTTGATGGGCAACAGCTCTGATCCATTTTCTTCACAGCCTTCCAGTCTTTTATCTGTCCAGGAATCCTAGGTACTTATTATTATCAGTAATTAGGTTCTCCAGATCTCCCTGATGTGGTGTTGTTGACAAGTCCACACTGGAGGTTGGTTTTCAGTTCAGAATTGTCCCTAGATAGTTGGGGCTAAATCTCCAGCTTCCGGGAGCCCTAGGGGTGGAGCACCAGCGGTAGCTGACTTTTTAGGGTAGGCCATCTCGCTTCCCTCATGTTATTCTTAGAGGAGAAGGGCCTATGCAAACTGACCATAACTCCAGAACCATTGCTTTTTTCATTTCTCCCCCAACCACTTTCCCAGGGTTTGAATCTATCAGATCTCTCCAGGCGAGCAGGTTCAGTTTGGATTCTAGAAGCTGCTACTTCATGGACTTCCTACTGCAGTAAGCCTACTAGACCTCAGTAATGAAATCCTTGAAATATGCACAGTGACTTCTCCAGAGTGCATATTTGCCCCCAGGCCGGCTGGATTAGGGCAGAGACTGCCTCATTTGCCCTCTCGGCTCAGTTCTGTGGCTCATTGCTGGGCATTGGTCCTTCCTTTATGCTTTTGCCATAACTTTATTTCATAAACCCCATGAGTTTCTCTGTCACTGGCTTGGATCAATACAATCCGGGCTTCCTATCTCAGGGAAAAGTCAGTAGGTATAGGGATCTCTTGTTTTCAAAAGGTCATGTTAGGCCACTTCACTTTTACAGAAAACCTATAACTGGAAAAAATTCAAAGAGAATTTTTGCTTTTATGAAAGAAAGTGAAAAATAGTAATAGCATTTGGTGTTTGTTTTGCAGTGAACCATTATATAGAGGCAGCGTGCACCCCCAGCAATGACAGTGGCCACTCCAAGCTCCTCCCTGGGAACTAAACGCAGCATCTCAAATCAAGCCGCCAGAGCTTTGAACTGTGTGAGCATCTGTGCTTTATCTTGACTTATTTTATGCATCTGTTAGCAAGATGTGTCCTGAGGTATCAGAAAAGCCTAAGAGAAATTATTTTTGCATCTGGGAATACTCAAAACATTTTCTACATAAATGAATGGTAATTGCTTCTTTGCTTTATGCCATTCTGGCTCACAGAAGTTTTCATAGGAACACTCTACTTGTGATTAGCAGGGGAATCCAGTAGAAGGTCTCAAGTTACCTTAAGCAAAATTTCCCTCCCTATGGCTTTACTAAGAGGGTAATGAATTCTCACACACTTGTCCAAAGCTGACGGTGTATTGACCTTATAGGTACATAAGTGAAAGAGGATATTCAATTGACTTTGCAGAACAAAACCAAACCCCCCCTGCCAAATTCCAAAGTTATCTTCTATTTCGTTTTTTAAAATATTTTAATTTTTAAAAACATTTTATTTATTTATTTATTTATTTATTTATTTATTTATTTATTTATTTTTATGAGAGAGCGAGAGAGAGAGAGAGGGAGAGTGAGGGGCAGAGAGAGAGGGAGAGTGAGGGGCAGAGAGAGAGAGAGAGGGAGAGAGAGAGAATCCCATACAGGCTTTGCACTGTCAGTGCAGAGCCTGAAGCGGGGCTCAAGCTCACCTGAAGTGGGGCTTGAACTCAAACAGATCATGACCTGAGCTGAAATTGGATGTTTAACTGACTGAGCCACCCAGGTGCCCCAGTTATCTTCTATTTCCTCATATTCTGGGACCATAGGGCAGATAAAATAATAATGCTAGTAGTAATAAAACTAAGCTGTGGTGGACTACTCTCGTATTCAGATAAAACTGGAAACACTCTTAAATGGGAATGAAAGGCTTGAGTTCCACCTGTGTATTTGGCCTCTCTCTTTTATAGCAATGCTGACCCCTCTACCCCCACTGCCTTATCCAACTGATGGCACATTTCTTTTTCAAAGTTTGTAGAGTCAGTTTGAAACATATTTCCCCATATTTCCCCCCAACCATACCACATCATATTCAACAAACTTATCCTTTTATAATTCCAGTGCCTCTCTTGTCACCGTTTTGTTCCCAAAGACCTCCCTCCTAGAACCTTATTTCCTCTGCTCCTCTGAGGACTAATCACTCTCTAGGCTGCTCATGGAGGTCATGATAATGGCAGGTCCTGGGGGTCTTCAACTATGTAATCTCCTGTAGGGTTAAATTCAGTGTGACAGGATTTCAGTTGTAATAAGATGTTAAGTGAGATTTTCCCCCGCTCTTGGCCCAGAATTATAAAGTACAGATGTGAGGACCAGAGACGGTTAGTTCCCCATATTCTAAAGAGAGCCACCAACTAAGCCTCATACCTGCCTTTCAGG